>NC_090253.1:36685468-36692968 GCF_037325665.1 Littorina saxatilis | reverse complement strand
ACGCTATATACAAGACGAACAAAATTGAATAAAGGCATGAACTGACGTGATTGGTCCGAGTTTTTCGTACTCCTGCCGAACGATCGCCTTGACTCGCTTCCCCTGAGCTGTCTTCTCCTCGCTGCTGGTACAGCATTGACACAAACCCCTGCAGCACACAATGTCAAGCGCAGACTTTTAGCTACATTTTCATTTACATTACTTCATTATCCTATTTACCCGGGGAATGTGGGTCGCTTCCTCCCAATGAAAAGCTAGCAGCAACTTGAGCCGCGCTACCCAGGTGTGTGTACATTTAGGTTTAATCAGCCAACTGCACTTATGACAGAATGACCGAGGTTTTTTTTTTACGTGCCATTGTAGTGACAATGGGGTGGGCCATGAATACCGTATCTGAGTCTGCACATTAAGTTGCCCCGAGATCGTCCCTGCCTGGATTCGATCCCGTGACACAATGATCACAGGTCCATGTCGTGCTCCACCAACTGAGCTACCAGCCTTCAACTGAACCCCACCCCCACCCCCACCCCGTGGGGTTTACAAAATTAATTCATCCAAAAATGTGCATTGTGCACAGAGAGCACCCAGGCTGTTTAATTTCAGTATGTGACCAAGTGAACTAATGTTCTTACACCATGGAAAAACCTCGCCATGATCTGAGACGGCGAGCCGAAATGGTTTTAACAAAAGGAGTGTGTTTCAAGGACATGCAGGCTTTATCCTTTGCTCTCCTCGGTGTAACACTCACCGACACCTGAGAAAGGCGATCTGCAGCCAGATCCAGCACACGAAGAGGACCAGTGCCGACAGCGGCAGGCCGAACCCGATCCACGAGGCGAAGTTCACCGGGGACGACAAGCCGTGCTCAGCATACAGTCTGTGGGCAATGGAAAAGATAGAAAACATCTTCCCATGGTTATGACATAAGCATTCATGGGTTCCTGTTGTTGTTGTTTTTTAAATCTAACCCTTGTCTAGATAGGAAAAGTCTGTGGGGAATGAAAAAGACGGGATTAATCTTCATTTCCCAGAGTTATGGCACAAGTACATGTATACAATATCTGTCAAAAATGTCTTTGAACACCCATTCACTCTTCTTCCTCCGTCTGTTAATGCGCGATCTGTGCACATATGAATGTACTGTCAAACTCATAAAACCCACATTATTTGGGTCAACTACAGTCAAATGCGCCACTTACTTGTCAGCGTTTTCTTTGAGCACCAGGTTGGGGCCTGTTCCTGTCAACGTGGCGATTCCCCCAGAGTTCGCGGCGTAGCAAATACTGAGTGACATCCCTTTGCACATCAAGCGGTAGTGCTTTTCTCTCGGAGTTTCCGGTGATCCGGGTTCTTCTGGCTCTGGTTTCGACGTGCCGTTAGCTTTCTCGCTGTCGCCAATTTTTTGCTTTTCGACACTCCCTTTGACATCTTCGGCCTCGTCCGATAAATTGTCTGAAAAGGGATACAAGTGTCTAATCTCAGAGTTGAAACAAGACCTGATCTGCGGATACGAAGACAAATATTGCCTAATTAACGTCAGATAAAACAGGACCTACTTTCCATTCAGCTCATGCCCTGGATCGTGGAACGCCTAGTTGTGTCCACCGCAGGCGCTACACACGATTATGTCCCCCGCAAGACCAACCACATGGTAAGTGTCTCCAAATTAATGCCTTAAAATAGTAGATAACCAGACTTTCTTGTATTGAAGTTTATATCATACTGACCGATACTTTTTGTGTGCATTGGATCAGCCAGTTTTCTTACCATTTATACTCTCGTGTACTACATAAGAGAAGACATTTCACCAAGACAGGTCAGAAATACTGTTCCCCACGTTAAAAATGATAAAATAACACAAAGCACGGTCAACAGAAGGGCTTAAATCTTCTTCCTTGTCAAAGTCTAACTACTTGTAGATACTGCTTTCCATTTTTAAGTTTCAGCTTAGCTTAGTTGACTCACGATGGGTACAAAGATCAACAGTAACATTTGACGGGGTAAGATCCCCCGCAGCTTGGTCAAAAATGCGGGGGACCTTATCTGGTGTCTGCGGGGGACCTTACCCACTGAGAATCGAGTACCACAAAATAACGCTAGATTAGAGCAGCTTATCCGCGATGCTGGTGCCCCAAAACGCGCATACAAGTCTGCAAGGTATCGAAGATTGAACTGTGAGTATTAGAATAGTGATTCAAAAGGTAATTCTGGGTTAATTTGTAAGACATTGAGAGCTCTCTGCGTAATTTTCACGGACTTCGGCAGAAAATCGAACGCCACTGTTCACGAGTACACAACAAGACCTAAGTATATTGTACTTATAGCCTAGGTAATTCTGCTTCGGACTATCTATAATAAATAATGTGATCTGCCATAAAATACCTTCACAGGGTAATTCTTTTACGATATATCAAATCTGCTTCCGCGTGCGGAGGACATAATCGTGTGTAGCGCCTGCGGTGGACACAACTAGGCGTTTCACGATCCAGGGCGTGTAGATGCAAGACAATAACTGCACAAAGTTAAACAATTTCAGGGAGAAGGCAGCTGGGGGAAAACATTCTAAGTCAATGGACTCACATCGAACAATGTAGATGGCGCACAATAATTCTAATCAACTGCTAGGTTAAACTATAATGACAAACATTTCGGTAAATTGCAATGAACAAAACGGATGTATACCTGTTTAAGTGAAAAGGTCTCCTTCTTTCTGAATCTGACAAAGTAGGTGTCTTCCAATAACTTTCTCTATTTTCGAATCATTGTAACTTTTTAATCTGGCTTTAGGCTACATGATTTGCATGGATGTCGTTTGGCTTCGGCAGTCGAAAAAACACCGACACTTCTTTCATTTCGCCGAAAACATGCCGTCAGTCCCGCAGAACTGTGGTTTTTGGTTTTGTTTTTGTTTTCATGATTTTTTTGTTGTCTTCTTTTTTTTTCTTTTCTTTTTAAAGGTGACGCCAAATTTAAGGAAACTCGCATGGCCATTTCTGCATTTTTTGTCAAGGATATTAAATTCCATCAACATCTCTGCATTCGGTTTATTTGTAGGGTGAAAAGCCCCCTTGTAAGACCCTCACCCACCCTGGATCCCCGAACACTCCCCCCCCCCCCCAACATACCCGTTCTTAAACCAACACGTTCACAAGGTCCTTGTTTGCCAAATTTTCTGAGAATAACAGCCTTTTCGTTGACCTCTTTTTTAAGCCTCCCACCCTTGTAAGACCTGCTTTTCTCAGATGTTTTGGATGGATTATGAGGGGGGTGTCCACCGTACACCGGTACCTGTTGTCAACGTCCCTTTGAGTTGCTGCAGAACGGCCTCAGTGATGGGGATCATCATGGCTGTGGTGGCCGTGTTGCTGATCCACATAGACAGGAACCACGTCGCCAGCATCATCCCCAGCATCAGCCTGCATACGACGAGAGAGAAAAATGTAGGTTTTGAGCCCTCACGGCAAAGCCATTCGGGGCATGTGAGACGAGAAAACCCGGCGTTGTATAAAGGGTACATACGATGATATGAACTGTTCGCATATACTCTTCGAAAAAAAAGATAAGGACGGACCAAAGAAATGTATAGAATCTTTACAAATGTGCGAAATACCAAACGTCTTATTGAAACAAGTCTTTTTTTAGAATGCACAAAAGGGCTGTGAAACAATTTTTGGTTTTACTGTTCCATGCTAAACACGTGGACAGGACTCTGCTTTTAGAGGTAATGCTGTCATGCTGTTTTGAAAGTCCTATGAAATCGGCACAAAATCTAATCTACCAGGGCAAGAACTTGTGATGCACCTGCTACAACAGCGTCTTGGCTATCCATGTTGCTCACCAGTTTGTGTATAAAAGCACTGACGAAATAATGCACTGCAGCAACGTGCCTCCTTGACGAAAACTGGCACATTTTCTTGACAGGTCCTTATTTAAGTGTGTGTGTGTGCAGAGTATATGTAACAATTTGTAAGCTAATGCAGTATGTTCTATATGAATCAGTATGGCTGACATGGCCCCACTCACAAATTATACCACACATTCCTACCCAGCCACACCCAAACCTACAACAGTGAAGATTGTCTTCAAATTCCAAGTACCCACCATCGTGGTTCGGATCCCACCAGCAGCAGAATCTTGAGGGCAATACGGCGGTGCAGGTTCCAGCGTTCAATGGCCACGGCCACTAGCAGACCGCCCAGGAACAGCAACAGCAAGTCCTGGAGGAACGGTAATGACCCAGCATCAGTAGCGTTCAAACAATAAACGACATTTAATAAAGAAGGTTTTGATATTATTTTTATGTCATGCACAGAGTTGAGAACAAAAACTCCAAACTTGTTCAAACTTGCATAGTTCAGAGTATCTTTCAATTTCTTACTATTTTTTTTTTCGGCAATGGCATTACATGTACTTAACTATTCGGGAAATCTCGAAATGGTTGCCTACGAAAGCAATCCCAAAAGCGGTGTTTCACCTCGTAGGCCCTGATATTTTCGAAAATGTAATTGCAATACGTAATTTCTTGTAGACACTCAGAAGACGGACAGTATATCAAGTATAACAAATGTATGCCAACCAAACATTTACCGAACATTCAATCAACCAACCAAATAACTCACTAACTACTCAACGAATACTTTCCATAAAGCTAACACTCACGTAGGTCTTAACAAGGTTTTTTCTGCGTTGATGGGGTGGGTCTATCACAGGAAAAAGGGAGGTAAACAATAACAAGACATGAGTCGCAAAACTCTCCCTCGTATCAATCTTGTCGATGAGTTGTGCTTTGATAACGTCCGCCATAGCAAACATACAGGCGGATTGAAGTGGAGTCAGAACAATAAATACTTGGCGGATGATTATTGCAATGAGAATGAGAATGATGAGTTGCAGTGACGCTATAAATTATGACATAACAATATCCGGATCATAAAACCAACACCAATTGTTCAAGTGATCACGATTTGTTGTTAGCACTGATAGCCTCATAGCAAAGAGAAAGAGAGACGTATAGTCTGGCCGAGAGGCTAGCGGAGGATATAGGACGTTTTAAATTCTTTAAAAAAATCTTAGCAACTTTTACATAGTGCTCAAGAAGAAAAGTTGTTCAACACGCTTCTTGTGTTAAAAAGGGTTTATAATTTAGTGCTAACCCTAATTGTTTTCGCTCTACCCTAGTAAAATGTTGAGAGATACGACCCAAAACGAGTTAATTTCAACCCTTAACAAGGCTCGTTCAGTTATTAATATAATAATGAGAGCTTATATAGCGCGAGCCCCGGAGAATCGTGCTCTCCGCGATTTACCGATTAACAATGAATAAAACACGCTAGTTTAACATTGAATTTCTTTCTTTATTTGGTGTTTAACGTCGTTTTCAACCACGAAGGGTTATATCGCGACGGTTAACATTGAATGCATATAAACAATAGAATAAGAACCTATAGAAACAACACACTTACGACAACACAACATGAACTTTGTAAAAATATCGTCTAGGCATATGCTAACACAATAAGTTACTCACCCCACTGACCTCTCTACAGTGCCGGATGCACACTTAAAAACGTCCTACACCTGACCCTCGGCCAGACTATACAAGTGACGTCATAAAAGTTGACAACAACAAATAACACTTACGCTCATGTAAGACTTGGCGATAGTTTTTGTCACCATAGCAAAAAGAAAGACAGACGTAGAAGTGACTTAAAATTGCTGACAATAACACGAACACTTACGCTCATGTAAGACTTGGCGATGACTTTTGCGTCGATAATGTTCATCATGGGAAAGAGAATGATTGGTAGAAGTGACGTCACACCAATGGGGATAGCTTCAGTCACCCAGTACACAGCCATGATGAAGAGAGTATAGGCTGTTTTTCCTTCCTGGATAGGAAAGCGGCGCTAGGGGTTGTTTTTTGTTGCTGTTGTTCTTTGTGCACAATTAAATTATTTTCATATTCATAAAACAAAACTTAAATACGCATCCGTACACACACACACACGCACACACACACACACACACACACACACACACACACACACACACACACACACACACACACACACACACACGCACATCCACGTACGCACACATATGCACGCAGGCACGCATGCACGCACGCACTAAAAAGCGGATGTACGCCCACCCCCACACATACGCACATCAATACACGCTTGCAAGCACAAATGCGCAAACGCACACACACGCACACACACACACACACACACACACACACACACCTTCTCACACACACACACACACACACACTCACACACACACACACACACACGCACACACACACACACACACACACACACAGAAGTCTGTACCCATGGATTCACTTCAGACGAAAGCAAACAGTTAAGCATATAATTATCATTTAGAACGTTTACACTCGCTCATCCTTTTATACTTTTCGTTCGCTCAAATGCGAACAGAATTATCTGTTTCTTAAAGTTCCTTTCGGATCAAAGAACCGTTTGACAAGAATGTCATTTCCCTCCCTCCCTCCCTTCCCCGATCACGAAACCCATTCAGCAGAGCTCCCGAGACAACTGAGCACAAAACACGAGTGTAGGTTTACACATCATACAAGCACCTATGTGAATAGTGTAGTAGAACATAGCTATCGAACCAACTGGACATACAACACAAATGTAGGTTTATTCGAACATGGACCCAAGGGAATAGCGTAAAAGAAAATAGCTATTAAGAGTAATCACACAGTCTGCCATTTCTAAAACCTGGGGTGTCTGAATGTGTTTTCTCAGGATTTTCTCGGATATCCTATAATCCTAACAGCCGATGCTTGCAAGTGTGACATATTGGGGGTGTATGGACTTTTTGTCTTTGTTCGCTTGTTTATTTGTTTGTTTCTTTCTTTATTTGTTTGTTTGTTTGTTTGTTTGTTTGTTTACTTATTTGTTTGGTTGGTTGGTTGGTTGTTTATTTGGTTTTTCCTTCTTCTTTCTTTCTTTGTTTTTCCTTGCCCAACAATAATTGAATGACTGAGGAATAATAAAGCCCGTGACGGACTGCACCTTTAAGATGGTAAACCCTGTAATGCAGTGGTGCATTGTGCATTGTGTCCGATCCAACATAATTTCTTCAAGAAAAGTTAGGGCGTCGCAACAAGTGCACCAACAAAACTAAATACAATGTTTAAAAAAAATCAGTCACTAGATCACATGACCGAATTACATGGACAAATGGCAAGGTAATGGTGTGTATACAGGTAAAAGTGCGAATTTAAATTGAACTTTGATAAAAAAAAATATTACCCAATATTGACGGACTGTGTGATGATATCTTCTGCTATGGTCTGTTGAGACAGTGATATCAAAATCGAGACCGGAGGTAGAGATTTTGATATCACTGTCGAATCAGACCAATAGCAGAAGATATCATCACACAGTCAGTCAATGTTAGATATAATTATTGCTAATTCTCTGGACATTTTGTATTTACTGTAAAGAAATTACAAAAGTATTTGTC
>NC_090253.1:36670468-36680468 GCF_037325665.1 Littorina saxatilis | reverse complement strand
AGCGAACTCGAGGCTTTGTCAAGTGGCTGAAAGTGATGTAGCTATAGAAGAGGATCTGAGCGATATGCACATGCAAACGGAGACGCTCAAAGAACAATATCGCAGTCTCTTTCCCAAGTTAGACCCGTACGCCTCCAGCTCGGACTTGACTTCCACAGTCGCTTCTGGAGGTGCTAGAGAGGTTTCTCTAGATGCTTCTTTGGCGGTTAGCGCAGCGAGATTTAGGTCCCAGCAAATGGTCGCAGATGAAAGGGCCAGACAAGAAGAGACTCTTTTGCTTTTAGAGGAGAAGGCTTCTAGGACCATAGCTTTGGCTGCTGAGAAGAAGGCAGAGATGGAAAGAGAGTTGGAAAGAGAGCGTGTTTTAGCTGCTGATAAGAAGGCAGAGATGGAAAGAGAGTTGGAAAGAGAGTTGGAAAGAGAGCGTGTTTTAGCTGCTGATAAGAAGGCAGAGATGGAAAGAGAGTGCGCTCGTTTAGAGAGAGAAGCTCAAGATGAAAGGTTAGCTTTGAAGAAAAAAGAAAAGGAAGTTAAGGCTGCACTAGAGAGGGTGGAGAGAGAAGGCAAGATGCAAGAAGAGCATGACGTTTTTAAGATCATTAAAACTGACATAGAAGACCAGCAAAGGGCTAGAGAAAGATTCATGCCCCAACTACCTCGTGACAGCCCCATTGATAGGTACCTAGGTACTCACAACCCCCTGCATGTAGGTACACACATAGAGAGCATAGGAGATGTGGCGGTAGGGTATGATAGGCACACACAGCACACACAAGATACATATAAGCCTGCGACAGCCGACACCTACGCCCGCCCGCGTCACCAGCCGGCAGCCAACACCCTCGTCTCTGGGCAATATCAGCCTGCGGCAGCCAAGCCTGGACTCCCGCCACTTCAGCAGCCCACGGAGGTCAGGGCTTATGCCCCTTCGCATCTCCAGTCGGCCGCCGAGGATATCCGCGACACTCTTCGAGGCATCTCCAGGACCCTTGCCCAACCTGTCTCCGCTTTTCACCCACTTCCAGCAGCGGTCACAGCCACGGCTCCTACCACTACGACGATGACTACAGCCACCACGATGACGACAAGAGTCGGAGGCCAATTCGCGACCTCCTTTCGGCCTCAGTTTGTCAAAGCTGAGATTCCAAGCCACGAAGATCGTCCTCGCCAGATCTACGCGCCTTCCCGTTTCCCTCACAAATCCCTCAATCCATCAGCGAGACCTTTTCCCGGGCCTTTCCCTGGTCCTTTTCCTGCCATGACCTCCCGAGAGTCTCCGACCTATGTGCCAAGCTTTGCATATGGGCCTTCTGTCATGCATCCTCCCATGCAAACGCAGCAATATGACCACGCTGCAAGCTTTGCTCCTGACACGGACTACACACAGCATGGTTTTCAAGAGGCTCCGGTCACGAGCCCTTCAGACGTCTACTACGGGCAAGATGCATACCTTCCTCAGATGCAAGGCCAGCCAGCGCTCTCCGAGGGTTCTGCCCTAGCTCGTACTCTAGCTGAGGCTCTCCTGATCAACAGGTTACCGACGCAGGAGCCCACTACGTTTTCAGGAGATCCTTTGACGTACCCTCTCTGGAGGTCCTCATTCACTCTTTTGATTGAGCGGCAGGGCGTTTCTGCAGAGGAAAAGCTCCTCTACTTGGAGAAGTACTTGGACGGTCCGGCGAAGGATGCGGTCAAGGGACTCTTTCTGATCAGGGATGCCCAGGCCTATCAGCAGGCCCTTCAGACGTTGGAGGAAAGGTTCGGCAGTTCTTTCGTCGTTGCCAGAGCCTTCCGAGAGAAACTAGATGTATGGCCGGTAATCAAACCCAAAGATGGACAAGCCCTCCGCGCCTTCTCGGACTTTCTTGGACAATGCCTTGTGGCGAGCCGAGTGATAGGCCAGCTACAGAATCTGGAAGACCAAGCCTATCACAAGACACTCATGAGCAAGCTTCCAGATTGGTTGGTGAGAAACTGGGTGCGGAAAGTAAACAAGACCAAGAACGAGAAGAAACGCTACCCTACCTTTGAGGAGTTGTCAGCTTTCATCAAGACAGAGGCAGACATCCTTTGCGAGCCCCTTTTCTCCTCCAGCAAATCTGCCGCCTCTTCCACCTCGCAGACCGCCAGTTCAGCAGTCCCCAAGAAAACATCGTACAGTACGGATTGTTCTACTACATCTGCATGTCAAGAGTGTGACAAAAGTCTTTGTCAGCATCACGCGAAAACTGTCCTGAATACGAACTGCGACGAAGTCTGTCCCTTTTGTACCGTTCGTTTTCCGACCAGCTCTTCTTCTCATCCTCTACTCAGATGCCAGAGGTTCGATGAGATTCCCGTTGAGGACAGGAAACACTTCATGTACGAAACGTCCTTGTGCTTCTCCTGTGCCAGAAAGACTGACCATAGAAGTGTAGACTGCACTACCAGGGCGATATGCGACAAGTGCCAAGGCCCACATCTCACTATGCTGCATGGAGCGCCTAGCTACAGGAAGAAGATTCCCAATCAGCAACGGAATGCCCGGGGACCGCCAGATTCTTCAAGGTTTGTCTGTATCAGTCAAGATGCCCGTGTTTCTGCCTCTGGATCAGCATTCGCGACGACCAACAAGTCAGACAGACCAGTCAGAGCTACCATGATTGTTCCGGTCAGAGTTTCGACGAAAGAGAATCCCACGGTAGAGCATACGACATACGCGCTGCTTGACACCATGTCTTGCATCTCCTTCGTTACTGAATCTTTGAGTGACAAGCTGAACACTCATTCTGAGCCAGCGTCATTGAGGCTGAACACTATGACTTCTCAGAACACTCATATTGAATGTCAGAGAGTGACCGGATTGTGTGTCAAGGCCCTCAACTCCAATGTTTCCCACAACCTGAAAACGCTCTACACGACGGACCATCTCACCAATGACACTGAGAACATACCAACATCAGAGACCGCTCGTAACATCAAGCATTTGAGTCATATTGCCAGCGAGATTCCCCCGTTGCTCGAAGGCTGCACTCCCGGGTTGTTGATTGGCTACGATCATGCAGAGCTATTCATGCCAGAGAGAGTCATCAAGGGAGACCCATACGCCGTTCTCACACCGTTGGGTTGGACCATACTGGGACAAGTGTCGCCAAAACAGTCTGTCCATGACGTGATGCACGTGTCCCTAACAGAACATTGTCTCAGCGAGTACGAAGGTGAATCAGTCGCTTCCGTATATCGCACGACACTCGCCGAACCCAGCATCTCCGAAAGGATTTGGAGAAGACCACGACGAAGAAGACCACGACGAAGAAGACCACAACGAAGAAGACCACAACGAAGAAGACCACAACGAAGAAGACCACAACGAAGAAGAAAGTGGCTTCTTCCCCAACGAAACGTTGCTGTCGGAGATGTCGTCGTGCTACGTGACGAAGCCGTATGCAGAGCAGATTGGCCTCTTGGACTCGTGACGGAGGTTCGCCCCAGCGACGATGGACTCGTGCGAACCTGCAAGCTGAAGACTGTCAAGGTCACCTCGAAGACGAGCCATTCCACTTTCTACTACTGGCGCCCCATCTCTAAGCTGACCGTGCTGGTGAAGGCAGATCCGGACACTCAATGACTTTCCCAGTGAACTTTACTGTTTTCGACAGACCGTTTGTGCATGTTTTGGTCTGACGTAATCCGTTCGCCTTTTTTGACAGGTGGCGCTGTTTTGATTTGGGGAGAAAATTTCGTCTTAATGCAAATATTTTTTTTTTGTGACTTTGTGGTTTCTCTCCATTTTGTATATATGTTTTTGGTTCCGCATTTTGGAACGAAAGCTCTTGACAGAGGCAAGCGCTTAATGAATCGGTTTTGTTTAGTCCTTCCCGCGTGCAGATGCCTGTGCTTATGATTAAGACGACTGAAGATGTTTTTCTTTTGTATTTTGTAGGTTGCGACTACAGTCTTTCATACTGAGTTGCGGGTTATGTAAAGGTGTAAGAATAATGTTGACACGATATGTTGACAGTGACGGACCGACGAAATATGATGTTACATTTGTTGAAAGAACACGTGTGATTTTTTAGATTGAAACTCATAGAGAGTGCGTTTCGAACAGCTACGTTTTGGATAATGCCAAAAGGATTCTGTAACGTTTCGGATTTTTGTATTTTGAACCACGTATGAGAGTGCGTTTCGAACAGCTACGTTTTGGATAATGCCAATAGGATTCTGTAATGTTTCGGATTTTGTTTTTGAACCACGCATGTATTCGATGATTTTTGTTGATTTTTTATGTTGACTTTTGTAAAGACTAAGATGTCTTCGAGGGGGGAATGTGAATGCCCCTGCTAAGGAGCCTTCTGTGTATTTAGATTCTTTTTGTTTTGCTTGTGTTTTTTAGTCTTGCTTTTAGCTTGACTCGCATGCGACTTTCCGTGGTGGTGGCTTTCCCTTTTTGTTCTTTCACCTTTATTATCTTATTTCACTTTTGTCCCTATTTGTTCCCATTTTGCAGCCACCTCTGTAGGTTCGCGTGCGGGTCTAGCTCGCTCTTTATCTTTTATTTTTCTTTATTAAGTATGAGCGTCCTGGTACGACCTTTGTTTTTGTTTTACTGACGTTAAATATTGTAACGAACAAATTTATAAACGAGAGTGTGGCCGGCGTTTTTCTGATATTAATTTCATGTGCCTGTATGGCTCACGCTGGACAGCCTATGGAGTTTTTCCCCGGAGAGCACGGGACGCATGTTTTGCAACAGTAATATTGTAGTAACGCGCAGTAATTTTTAGTTCACCTCTGTGGTGGATAGCCTGTATTCGTCGTCACTTACTGGGAAGCCGTTCACGGAACAAGATGTTTTAGGATAGATAGATTTTTTTGCTCTGTTCCGGGGCCCAGTGTTTTCTGCCAGCCTCCAGTTTTGTTTTAAGTTATTTTGTAGTTCAGGTTCAGTTGCTCGCCTTGAGTCTGTTTTAGATTATTGATGCTGTCAAAGGCGAGTATCCATTTCTGACTATGTTTCTTTTATTTACCGAATTCGTGTAATTTTCGTTTTGAATCTTTGTTTGTTATGACTTTCTGTCCGTTTCTTTGTCTTCTGTCCGTTTCTGTGTCTTCTGTCCGTTTCTGTGTCTTCTTTCCGTTTCTGTGTCCTACGTTTATTCTATGTAGGGTTTTTCTAACATATTTTTGTCTTGGTGATTTTTTATTGATTTGCCGCCATCTTGTTTCGGCCGCCATTTTGTCGTCCATCTTTGATGTTTATGTTTTTAGGACACCTTTGATTATGTTTTTAGGACACCTTTGATGTTTAGTTTGATGTTTCGAATTCTAAGTTTAGTTTTTTCTT
Source organism: Littorina saxatilis (assembly GCF_037325665.1). NCBI lineage: Eukaryota > Metazoa > Mollusca > Gastropoda > Littorinimorpha > Littorinidae > Littorina > Littorina saxatilis. The sequence goes on along the minus strand of NC_090253.1, from coordinate 36,675,142 downwards.
TCTATCAGTTTCCACCGCTCCGCGCTTCTCGCTCACCGCTCCGCGCTTCTCGCTCACCGCTCCGCGCTTCTCGCTCACCGCTCCGCGCTTCTCGCTCCATGCTCCACGCTTCACACTCTACTGTTCTGCACTCTCACTCAAACTAGTCCTTTCTACTTCACATTTTAGCTTTAATTCACTTTCTAAACTTAGATTAGTTTTTCCGCCACGCTCCGATATAGGTTACTTAGCCTCTCCATAGATTTATGTTTAGCCTTTTATATATTGATATTATGAGCTGATTCCGAATTACTATGACATCGACAAGTATGACCATATTCACAATAAACTTTAATTAATTTTCCAATTCTAGTGTTCGTTTTGTTTTGTGAGCGCGTCGGTTCTTTATAGCACCAAAATTACATCCTCCAGAATTTATATAAGCCATCACAGAATCTTACAGCTACTCAAGGGCAAGCACACCCCCGGTATAGGGGTGTGTATAGGTTTCACTCGATGTGTTTTTACACCCCCGGTATAGGGGTGTGTATAGGTTTCACTCGATGTGTTTGTTTGTTTGTGTGTGTGTTTGTGTTCGCATATAGATCTCAAGAATGAACGGACCGATCGTCACCAAACTTGGTGAACAGGTTCTATACATTCCTGAGACGGTCCTTACAAAAATTGGGACCAGTCAAACACACGGTTAGGGAGTTATTGGTGGATTAAGATTAAGAGTGACATATTAATGGTCAATTGTTTGTTTGGGTGTGTGTTTGTGTTCGCATATAGATCTCAAGAATGAACGGACCGATCGTCACCAAACTTGGTGAACAGGTTCTATACATTCCTGAGACGGTCCTTACAAAATGTGGGACCAGTCAAACACACGGTTAGGGAGTTATTGGTGGATTAAGATTAAGAGTGACATATTAATGGTCAATTGTTTGTTTGGGTGTGTGTTTGTGTTCGCATATAGATCTCAAGAATGAACCGACCGATCGTCACCAAACTTGGTGAACAGGTTCTATACATTCCTGAGACGGTCCTTACAAAATGTGGGACCAGTCAAACACACGGTTAGGGAGTTATTGGTGGATTAAGATTAAGAGTGACATATTAATGGTCAAAGGGAAATAACTGTCTGTCTGACTGTCTCTCTGTCTCTCTGTCTCTCTGACTTCTGACGTCTGACTTCTGACTTCTGACTTCCGACTTCCGACTTCCGACTTCCGACTTCCGACTTCCGACTTCCGACTTCCGACTTCTGACTTCTGACTTCTGACGTCTGACGTCTGACGTCTGACTTCTGACTTCTGACTTCCGACTTCCGACTTCCGACTTCCGACTTCCGACTTCTGACTTCTGACTTCCGACTTCCGACTTCCGACGTCTGACTTCTGACTTCTGACTTCTGACTTCCGACTTCCGACTTCCGACTTTCGACTTTCGACTTTCGACTTCCGACTTCCGACTTCCGACTTCCGACTTCCGACTTCCGACTTCCGACTTCCGACTTCCGACTTCCGACTTCCGACTTCCGACTTCCGACTTCCGACTTCCGACGTCCGACGTCCGACGTCCGACGTCCGACGTCCGACGTCCGACTTCCGACTTCCGACTTCCGACTTCCGACTTCCGACTTCCGACTTCCGACTTCCGACTTCCGACTTCCGACTTCCGACTTCCGACTTCCGACTTCCGACTTCCGACTTCCGACTTCCGACTTCCGACTTCCGACTTCCGACTTCCGACTTCCGACTTCCGACTTCCGACTTCCGACGTCCGACGTCCGACGTCCGACGTCCGACGTCCGACGTCCGACGTCCGACGTCCGACGTCCGACGTCCGACGTCCGACGTCCGACGTCCGACGTCCGACGTCCGACGTCCGACGTCTCTCTGTCTCTCTGTCTCTCTGTCTCTCTGTCTCTCTGTCTCTCTGTCTCTCTGTCTCTCTGTCTCTCTGTCTCTCTGTCTCTCTGTCTCTCTGTCTCTCTGTCTCTCTGTCTCTCTGTCTCTCTGTCTCTCTGTCTCTCTGTCTCTCTGTCTCTCTGTCTCTCTGTCTCTCTGTCTCTCTGTCTCTCTGTCTCTCTGTCTCTCTGTCTCTCTGTCTCTCTGTCTCTCTGTCTCTCTGTCTCTCTGTCTCTCTGTCTCTCTGTCTCTCTGTCTCTCTGTCTCTCTGTCTCTCTGTCTCTCTGTCTCTCTGTCTCTCTGTCTCTCTGTCTCTCTGTCTCTCTGTCTCTCTGTCTCTCTGTCTCTCTGTCTCTCTGTCTCTCTGTCTCTCTGTCTCTCTGTCTCTCTGTCTCTCTGTCTCTCTGTCTCTCTGTCTCTCTGTCTCTCTGTCTCTCTGTCTCTCTGTCTCTCTGTCTCTCTGTCTCTCTGTCTCTCTGTCTCTCTGTCTCTCTGTCTCTCTGTCTCTCTGTCTCTCTGTCTCTCTGTCTCTCTGTCTCTCTGTCTCTCTGTCTCTCTGTCTCTCTGTCTCTCTGTCTCTCTGTCTCTCTGTCTCTCTGTCTCTCTGTCTCTCTGTCTCTCTGTCTCTCTGTCTCTCTGTCTCTCTGTCTCTCTGTCTCTCTGTCTCTCTGTCTCTCTGTCTCTCTGTCTCTCTGTCTCTCTGTCTCTCTGTCTCTCTGTCTCTCTGTCTCTCTGTCTCTCTGTCTCTCTGTCTCTCTGTCTCTCTGTCTCTCTGTCTCTCTGTCTCTCTGTCTCTCTGTCTCTCTGTCTCTCTGTCTCTCTGTCTCTCTGTCTCTCTGTCTCTCTGTCTCTCTGTCTCTCTGTCTCTCTGTCTCTCTGTCTCTCTGTCTCTCTGTCTCTCTGTCTCTCTGTCTCTCTGTCTCTCTGTCTCTCTGTCTCTCTGACGTCTGACGTCTGACTTCTGACCACACTTGTTAGCAGTGCCTGCTCAGTTGGTGGCAGTGAGAATGCTAAGGACGGGGGTGTTTTTCCTACCTCGGAGGAATTTCTTGTTTTCTATTGGTTTGAACTTTTTTTTAACCCGTCGTGAGTGGTCAACGTTATGCGAAAGAAGAATACAATTATTTATAGAGGAAAAGAATAATATACATTATTTTCTTGACACCCTCAAGGTCAAAGGTGACAGTGAAACACATTAATCGTCATTATATTACGAGTTGTCATTGCATGAAAGATGATAGAGCGTGACAAAGCAAAGACAAAGATAGTGATCATGCTCGACATCCATCAGTCAAATCGTCCATGTTCATGTCACTTCTCTACTCTAGGACAAGCAGTGTTTTGTATTACACTATGTTTTAGATCTATAATTATGCACCCTCACTTTAGCGCTGTCATATTGTTCCTTCTTATGTCCGCTTTTCCCGGGAAGAGTTACATTTTCACTGTATGACTTGTCTGTCGCTCAGAAGAAAACAAGAAATTCCTCCGAGGTAGGAAAAACACCCCCGTCCTTACCATTCTCGCTATAAATTGATTCGACCTTTGCACTTGTACAGTGAGGATAATTTACGGGTCCAATTTACGTTCTGGACACTGCGGTGACCTTCTAAAAATAGTAACAGAACGCCGGGAATATCCGTGCACCATACGAAGGAAGGGAGGTAAACGCTGAAAGGTCAGTATTTTTAGACAAAGCACATGTTCTGAGCAAACAGAAAACAAAATATTGGAAGCGTGAGTCACGCTACCCAAAAATAAAATCTTTTTTTTAGTTCTCAGCAAACAGAAAAAAAATATTGGAAGCGTGAGTGATGCTACCCAAAAATAAAATCTTTTTGTTACATATATTTTTGTTTGGTATACTTTTTTTCCCCATGGTTCATTCATCATTTGACATAATTTTTTTATGGAAATGTAACCATAAGATAAAATCTTTTTTTTTAGTTCTCAGCAAACAGAAAACAAAAGATCCCGAAAAAAAAAAATCGGTTTGCGCTGCGCGCTGAGAGCAGGTATTGAAATATCTCATCGACCAGATTTTGTCCGGGGTGTATCTGCCGCTTCGCCGGGTAGCAAGTAGAGCCGAATACCCGGCTTGAGTGGCGCACTGTACGCCGGCTTGGAACCATGGTCCCGTCAAGCTTAGGTCCCTTCCAGACTCGTGGAATGGGAACAGCACGAACATGATTCAGGGGCCATAATGCCATTCCTGATCATATCACGTCGAGTCCCATACTTGTCGACGACGCCCTAGGTACCAGATCACAAACAGAACTGTGCAATACACAGGTGTTTTCTACAGACACACTCAAACACACACACACAGAGAGAAGCCGTATATATATATCTATATCTATTGTATAAATATATAGAGATAGATGAGAGTGTATTTTTCGCGTGGCTATAAATTGATTCGACCTTTGCACTTTTACAGTGAGGATAATTTACGGGTCCAATTTACGTTCTGGACACTGCGGTGACCTTCTAAAAATAGTAACAGAACGCCGGGAATATCCGAAGATGCCCCCTCATACTATAGTGCACCATACGAAGGAAGGGAGGTAAACGCTAAAAACATGGAGAAGATAAGGAAGAGTTATGCCGTAGTTGATCCCCCAAAAAAACCAAAATCCACCAATAACTCCCTAACCGTGTGTTTGACTGGTCCCAATTTTTGTAAGGACCGTCTCAGGAATGTATAGAACCTGTTCACCAAGTTTGGTGACGATCGGTCCGTTCATTCTTGAGATCTACTTGCGAACACAAACAAACACACAAA
>NC_090253.1:36642968-36667968 GCF_037325665.1 Littorina saxatilis | reverse complement strand
AAAAACAGAACATGTCTGCCATGATTACGGCAATACCCACACACGCAGGCGTTTGTGTCACTGGCAATTTCAGAGGGGTTGTTTGGAACACATTTTGGAGAGTATTTAGAAATCGGATCATTTGACCTACAGACCAGAAATTTAGTGCAAAGATCTTGCACAAACTGAAGTTAATGTGCACCAGATATGGAGATATTTGCTGAACTCAAATTGCTATGTGATTGTAAGAAAGACGACCCCTTTTGCGTGAAATTCACGCTTGCGAGTTGTGCGCAGAATTTATCAATGACATGAACGAATTCCTTCATTGGGAATTAATGCCCTGAACCCTCCCGCAATTGCTGTCTTCACGTCACCGATTGTCTGAGGCTGGGTTTTGCACACTAGGTCCAAACCTCGTGACCCTGTACATTCCTTCTTGTGTAAGCGATAAAAGCATAATTCAACTTAAACACATGCCCAAAATGAACAACCTTGCTGCATGCTTTCAACGCAGTCAAAATTTTCGTTGAAATTATTTCTTGAGTGAAACATCTGTCAATCTGCTAAGTAGACGGATTCCAAAAATAACTCTGTCGGGATTACATGGGTTGTGAAAGAGTGAATACCCTTGCTTTTACTGGGACAAGCATTGGAGGGGCCAATCACTAGCAAGGGTGTGTCTAAAACACGTAGACAGAATCCCGGCCGCGGCCGCCTGGTGGGTTAAGTGTGGAGATTTTTCCGATCTCCCATGTCAACTTATGTGCAGACCTGCTAGTGGCTTATCCCCCTTTATGTGTACACGCAAGCACAAGACCAAGTACGCACGAACAAGATCCTGTAATCCATGTCAGAGTTCGGTGGGTTACAGAAACACGAAAATACCCAGCATGCTTCCTCCGAAAGCGGCGTATGGCTGCCTAAATGGCAGGGTAAAAACGGTCATACACGTAAAATTCCACTCGTGTAAAAACACGAGTGTACGTGGGAGTTTCAGCCCACGAACGCAGATGAAGAAGAAGAAGGTATGTGTCAAAGAAAAAGGATGCTCTAATTCCGTGTTAAAACCAAGACAGACCTGTGACGGTGAATAGTACCGTGTTAAAACCTAGACAGACCTGTGACGGTGAATAGTACCGTGTTAAAACCTAGACAGACCTGTGACGGTGAATAGTACCGTGTTAAAACCTAGACAGACCCGTGACGGTGAATAGTACCGTGTTAAAACCTAGACAGACCTGTGACGGTGAATAGTACCGTGTTAAAACCTAGACAGACCTGTGACGGTGAATAGTACCGTGTTAAAACCTAGACAGACCTGTGACGGTGAATAGTACCGTGTTAAAACCTAGACAGACCTGTGACGGTGAATAGTACCGTGTTAAAACCTAGACGAGACCTGTGACGGTGAATAGTACCGTGTTAAAACCTAGACAGACCTGTGACGGTGAATAGTACCGTGTTAAAACCTAGACAGACCTGTAACGGTGAATAGTACCGTGTTAAAACCTAGACAGACCTGTGACGGTGAATAGTACCGTGTTAAAACCTAGACGAGACCTGTGACGGTGAATAGTACCGTGTTAAAACCTAGACAGACCTGTGACGGTGAATAGTACCGTGTTAAAACCTAGACAGACCTGTGACGGTGAATAGTACCGTGTTAAAACCTAGACAGACCCGTGACGGTGAATAGTACCATGTAGTGGAGAAAGACGGTAGCTTTAAGAAACCCCCGTCAGTTCTCAGTTCTCAGATCTTGAACGACAGAAATCAGAATTATGCTGGATCACGACGAGTGGGTCAAAGCTGTCACCTGACCGGTTCTTATTTCCAGGGAAAGTTCACGTTACTGACTTTTCTCCTACATATGATTATTGCGTTAGTGTGTGCCTAAACGCTATTGTGACAAAGTTTATGTTGTGTCGTCGTACATTTTTGTTTTTTTGTTTTTTGTTTAAGGTTTATATGTTATTGTTTATATGCATTCAATGTTAAACTTTTGTTCTATTTATCGTTAACATGTAAAGCAAGGAGAGCACGATTCTTCGTGGTACGCGCTATATAAACTCTCATTACTATTATTATCATCATTTTTAGCGTATCACCAACTCATGTCCCTAATAGAAACAGTTTCTGTGAGGACGTAAACTCCCCCCTTAGTTATTATCATCATTATTCTTAACAGCTATTGTGTTCTTAGCGTAGCAATAGGGTCCGATATTTAGACGAGACAAGTACAGTATAATGCCGACGAGTCGAAGACGAGTCGCATTATACTTGTTCGAGTCTAAATATCGGACCCTATTGCTACGCTGAAAATACAATAGCGATTATATAGCTGTTCTGACCTTGATTTGTTGTTCCAAACTTACAAAATGACAGTTTGTGCGTCGATGCGTTGATCTCAGGTTTTGATAGCAGACGCCGTTTCTTATGCGCATTAGTTTTGCGCAGGCGCCACACTGACTTTGGAGAGAGAAAAAATCGATTTGACAACACAGCTGTTAAACAGCGTTTTATTAGTTCATTCGTATACAACAAAAAGAAGTTTGAGTTTTTTAATTTTGAACAAGACTACTTATGAAGAAGACCAAAACACAACATAGTATATCCCTTTAAGGCATTGTAGCTCGTATCTTACACCAATGAGATCGAGTAGGGAGTAACTGTACTTTAAAGACGGGAATAACTAGACAGTTAGCCTACAACTTTATAATCTTATAACCATATGGGCCTGCATAAAGGTTTCTCGAATAATCTGCTGTCAGCGTCAGTGTCAGTTTGTGCATGAAGAATTGCGGGGATAATGAAGTATGATAGATGACAAGAGATAGAGGACGTGAGGGGGTGGGGGTGGGGGGGGTGCAACACAGATAGAATCAAGAGAGAATGAGAGAGGGAGGGAGGGGGTGTCACAATAACGTAACACATGACAACAATCTTTATTTATGAGGGTTCCAGCTAGTGTAAGCTTAAAACAAATGCACTTTTCTTATTCCTCCCTCGCTCGGACGGGCGCAGTGGCGTGGTGGTAAGACGTCGGTTTCTTAATTGGAAGGTCGTGAGTTCGAATCCGAGCTGCGCCTTCCTGGTGGCCGGTTAAGGGTGGAGATTTTTCCGATCTCCCAGGTCAACTTATGTGCAGATGTGCAGACGTGTGTACACGCAAGCACAAGACAAAGTGCGCACGAAAAAGATCCTGTAATCCTTGTCAGAGTTCGGTGGGTTATAGAAACACGAAAATACCCAGCATGCTTCCACCGAAATCGGCGTATGCCGCCTGTATGGCGGGGTAAAAACAGTCATACACATTAAAAACCCACTAATGCAAAAACATGAGTGAACGTGGGAGTTTCAGCCCATGGACGAAGAAGAAGAAGAAGAAGAAGAAGAAGAAGAAGAAGAAGAAGAAGATATCCCTCGCTCGAATAGGAGCTAAGCTAATCTCAATTACATGAACATATACAAAGACCTGTATGTACGAATACTTACACAGATAGCAGCAAGCTAGGAGACAGAGGGGGGTGGGGGGAGAGGCGTCCTAAAAGGGGGTTGGGGAGAAATGAGATAAGAGAGGAGTGAAAGACCTAGAATTGACGATGAGGTGAAAAGGTGGAGAAAGAGGAACACTTTTTTTGTTGACAAAAGCGCCTGACATTGTGGAAATGATGTTATGGAAAATACTCTCCAAGTACAATTCGTACCGCCCAGTTCAGGTCGGATCACAGACCAAAGAAAGACATGATCAGAAGATTAAGAGTTACGTGACGTATCGACAGAAGACAATCACCAATTATTATTATTTAAAGCAAGTTTAGATCGAATAGAATTAACAAAAGCATTGCTCTATATATTTTTTTAAACGACTCGGGTTATTTTTTTTAACCTCGTAAGTAAGGACAAGACATATTTAAATTCGGATTTATTCTGCTAAACGTCGACATTTGATGCAATTGATTAAAACGAACAAGGGTTAAAACAGTATAAAATCAAACAGGGTAATCAATAATCAAATATATTCTTGCATTACAAGTTCAAAATAGTCAATCCTATCGTGAGTAGGTATACACAGAAAAATTCATTTGTCATTTTGTTGTTACTTTATTGTCCCATCGCTGGGAAATTCGGGTCGCTTCCTCCCAGCAACGGAGATGTATAATCAGCCACCCTTACTTCTGGCAGAATACCCGCATGCCACAGTGGTGACACGGCCATGGGGCATGGATACCATCTCTGAGTCTGCACATTAAGGTGACCCGTTTCCGATTCGAACCCGTATCCCGCGGTTCACTAACAGCTCTAGATCTAACAACTAGCCCCCCCCCACCCCCCACCCCACCCTACCTCAGCCCCACACCACCCCACCCGACCCCCGGGCTGGTGAAAAGACAACAAGATTGGAACCCTACAACAGAATACAGTGACTATGCGAAATCACCTGTAATTAACTCGTAATAAACGTTTGGACAAAAATTAAACGCCATAAAGTGACATTGAAAAAGACATGCAGAAGAATAATGGAAAATATTTGTCATGCAGTCCTGCAGTGTGTGTGTGTGTGTGTGTGTGCGGGGGGGGGGGGGGGTAAGTGCAAGCGTACGCAACGAAGACACACTTCGGTCAAAACGAAAAGTGTTGGTTAAAACTAATGAAAGATACTAAAACACACACTCACACACGCGCGCGCGCACATATACACACATACACTCACACATACACACACACACACACACACACACACACACACACACACACACACACACACACACACACACACACACACACACACACACACACACACTCTCTCTCTCTCTCTCTCACACACACACACGCACACACACGCACACACACGTACACACACACACCTGCACACGCACACACAAACATTTTGTGTGAATTAGTAGGCATTAGAACAACTGAGCAGTTGAAAAAAAAGAGAAAAGAGAGAAACGGACGGAAAACAACCCAAACCCGAGACTGCAAATCTGCTTACGTTCCCAAAAAAAAAGAATACAAAAGTACAAAAATAAAAATTAAACAAGAACAATATAGTCTTTTTAAGGACAAAAACACAGCAGAAAACAAAACCAGACACCAAACAAACAAAACAACCAACGCATACAAAGCAACCCAAAAAACAAACACAGAAGAATTTTAGCCACAAAAGTGAGTTGACTTACTTTGCACAGCCGGATTCAACCGCACACGAAAGTTTCCACCAGCTTGTGATCAAACAAGAGGATTTGAAAGATAATCCAGGACAACACAGCGCCTCCGTTCAAAGCTGAGCACGTTACTATCTCCTTTACTCGGTCAGCCCTCCCGGATTTACCAAACTTGTTGTTTATTTCCCACGGCCTTGGGGCGTATGCGAGTGATATACACAGTTTTTATATGTGACCCTCCACCACGAAATGAGTCGCATGTCACCTTTGCATGATTTTCATATTTTTTCATTTTCATACAGAGTTTTTTATGCTCTATCCAGTGGTGAAAACCGTTTTAGAAAAGAGCAAAAACTTGAGTTATAAGCCTGTGACTAAGGTGACCCTCACACTGTTACCATACACTCCCCGGACTTATATTAAGCCTAGCGCAGAGCCGCGCGAGGTGACATGCGACTCATTTCGTGTTGGAGGTTCACATATGTGGAGTACTCAGGCCTGGTTTTGCATACACGTCACTCAGTTGTTGAACAGGTGCAACTGCAGTCACCAACAGGATATATGTCGTTTAATTTAAAATGACACACCGATATTTTTCAGCTCAAAGGAGGGAACAGTGTTACCCACGTTGTAAAATGGAGATCAAAACAGCACGCTATGGACAGTGCTCTGCGATTGATGTTACGTTGAACGTATCCTGAACCCCTGTCGTTTGTCTGCTTAGCGGTTCGAAGACCCCGCGAAAATGACCCGACAGGTATGGTTTTATATTGTGATGCGTGCCGTCGGTTGGTGGCGTAGGAAATGGGGGGAGGGGGGGGAGTGATAGGGAAGCAATACCACATCCTGCTAAACCGTGGGTGTAAAGAGATGTGTTTGGCCTGCTCGCCCCCCCCCCCCCCCCCCCCCCCATTCCGGAGCCACATTAGATGACCAAAAAAGGACTGAGAACAGAGGGGTTTAAAGAAAAGAACAGAACAGGACAGAACGAAACAAGACAAAACAAAGAAGCAAAAACCTTCGATGATCACAAACCTTCGGGCGGGGATGTAGCTCAGTCGGTAGCGCGCTGGATTTGTATCCAGTTGGCCGCTGTCAGCGTGAGTTCGTCCCCACGTTCGGCGAGAGATTTATTTCTCAGAGTCAACTTTGTGTGCAGACTCTCCTCGGTGTCCGGCGAACACCCCCGTGTGTACACGCAAGCACAAGACCAAGTGCGCACGAAAAAGATCCTGTAATCCATGTCAGAGTTCGGTGTGTTATAGAAACACGAAAATACCCAGCATGCTCCCCCGAAAGCGGCGTATGGCTGCCTAAATGGCGGGGTAAAAACGGTCATACACGTAAAAGCCGTGGGAGTTTCAGCCCATGAACGAACAAACAAACAAACAAATCACAAACCTTCTATCGAAATGCTGGCCAATGTTAATGAAAGAGTGAAGTAAATTACAACACCTGCTGTATGGTTACTTTATCAGACTTATGGACGTAATGAATGCAAAGCGAGAAATTTAGGTATCCGTATCTTACATTATCTATGTTTGCGGAGTAAAATCAGTACATTGGTGGCAATTCTCATGGAGGTTATAATTATTTTTTCCTCGCAGGTGTTGGTCAAAAAATGGATGGAAAAAAAATACACAGTCCGCCGGCGCATTTACGAGAGTATGAGTTTTAAAGCTCTTTTTTTATCGCCTAAGTGCAAATATGTTGTTTTCATACTTTTTTGTCTGGGAACCAGCTGTTACCACACACACATAAATCACAGATTGTCTGTACATATCAGTTTTAGTGTACTCCCTGGAATTGACTCGGCAGACTCGGTTTTTAAACCGCCACACCTCACTACGCTGACTTGAAAAATTGATCAAAAGCATAGAAATTAGCATTGGGGGAGGGGTGGATTAGACAGAGAGAGAGAGATCAAATCAAATCAAATCAAATCAAATCAAGTTTTATTTTACGAGGGTTGTGGCATTATCAATACAAACGAGCTTCTTTTCAACCAGTCTACTCTAATATTATATACAAATATATATACACACGTTAAACATTTACAAAAGATAAACATTACAAGAGGTAGTTGCATACAAAGAAAGAGAAGCAAATACACACACACACACACACACACACACACACACCCACACACACACACACACACACACACACACACACACACACACACACACACACACACACACACACACACACACACACTTTCTGCCATCGTTTATTTCTGAATGTAAGTTTGTTTTGAAGACGCCACCATAAGCCATTAGCTTATTGTTGTGTTCACTTGATAATAATTTCATGAAAACGTAAAACAGAAATAAAACATTGTTTTAAACCAACTGCACCTAGATATATACGTGATTAATGAAGAAAAAAAACCCAGGGTATGTACGAAATATATGCATGTCCTAGCAACATGATACTGTATATTAACAATTCTATTGCTCAGTGTAGAAACGCATACCAAGAGTAGTACAATGCTTAACGTACTCACTAATACGAAGAGATTGCCACATTCATCACCGTCAGATACCAATGAACAAGTGTATACAATACAAACGAGCTTCTTTTCAACCAGTCTACAGTCCTTGCAGGCGGAGGTAGTTGTCTGTTTTATTACTCTTAACTGCAGATAAAATTAGCATGTACGCACACTTTTACTCGACTAGGCGTGAAAAGACTGCAAGGCCGTGTTTGTGACAATAAAAAAGATATAACTTTGAAATTTCAACTTGGAAAAGGACATTCTCTCTTCCATAAAAACCGATTTGAAGAAACAATCACACACACAAACAAACAAACAAAAAACCATCGAACGATCAGACATATACATTACACATGTTTTATGTATTCAAGAATAAACATTCACGCCCTGTCCCCATGTAGATGAGATAGGTGTGATCCTTTGAATACAAAATTAAGCATTAACGCCTACCTCTATTTATTTTTTTATTCTTTTTGGGGGGGGGGGGGGTGACTGAGAGGGACGTTTGTGGGATGGTTGGGCAGGATGTGTTGCCTCTTACTTTGCAGTTATCTCAATACACTGTTAACAAACCCAAACAAGCACCATGAAATGACTGGCCAGGCTCCTGATACGTAAATGTCCAGCACTACCGATAACATTTCATGTCCCAAATAGTCTCTTGTACTTAGGACAGAAATAGCAAATTAGCATTGCATTCCAGCGCTTGGATGATAGTGAAGGTGTACATGTTACAGTTAATCTGTGAAACCAGGGAATACGTGTATTAACTAAACTATTTTAGGTAATACATGAATTAACTGTTTTTTTCCGTCAGTTAATTCATGTATTACCTAGTTAATACACGTATTCCCTGGTTTCACAGATTAACTGTAACATACACACTTCTCACCACAAACATACCTTCATGCGTGCTTTCAGTATTCCTTCACAATCGCGTACAAAACTGCATTTTAAACAGGGGAAAAATGTGCTTGCTCGATGCATAGTGTGAACGTACTTCTGTCACAGATGGTTAGGCTTGTGGTTGATAACAGAGCAACATCTGTTTTAGATAAAGCGTCTTTTTGTGTGTATAATATATCAAAATAATAGTATGTAGCTTTTCTATAGCACAATTTGCATCAATAGCTTCAAGCGTTTTTACCAAAACAATACAAAAATATTGAAAAATATATCAACGTAACAAAACAAACAAAAGCATGCCACTGTGGTGCAAGAATGACCAATGGAACTGTTATTATAGGCAGGGCGGATGTGTTGTTATTGTTATTGTTATTGTTAAAACTAAAAAGTCTGTCGTGTTCAACAGAAACAGATGAGAATTACTGAGAAAGAGAAAAGAGTTCTTGCTAAGGAAATAAGAGTGATTTTAAAATTCGATGAAAATCTTTCTTTCCATTCTGAACCTTTATATGATCAGCTAGCGTAACGGAGACAGAGGACATACATGTATGATAGAAAGCTGCTCAATCAACTAGAATTCAATCTACTCATAAATCGAATGCCTATAACCGGAAGGCCAACAGCCGTTGTTGACTTTCAGTCACCCCTTGCAACTATGTGTTTGCGTAAGATCTTTTCAATCGAGCTGTCGGAGGCGAATGGAGCACCACGTGGGTCATGGGATACGCGTGGTAAAGACTTCGTTCGGCATCAAGCGATGAAAGGTACACTTAGTACTCGATCCGCACTAATTCAGTGAATAGAGATTTTAAGACTAGTCTAGGTACGGGACTTGAAGTGTTTAGTTTTAGATAAGCTGTTTCCCCCGAAGTCGGCGAATGCTGCCTGATTGGCGGGGTAAAAACGGTCATACACGTAAAAATCCACTCGTGCAAAAAACATGAGTGAACGTGGGCGTTTCAGCCCATGAACAAAGAAGAAGAAGAAGAAGAAGAAGAAGAAGAAGAAGAAGAAGAAGATAAAGCTGTGACTATCACCTATACAATCTAGCCTTTGTCTACTTTTCCCAGCTTGCTACTTGTCTCCGGGCTTTGGCTTGAAACAGTGCCGTGTTTGTACAGTCCGCTGAATTACTCGCTTATTACGGGTCAATGACTGTATGATGACCATTTTGATTTCGCTCAAATTGTACTCGTGGTATAATTTTCCTCTTTGTTCTATTTGTAGCGTTCATAGGGATAATGTCAGTCAAAAACACGCGAAAACCCGGTTAATGCCGGGTATAATAGCTAACCTATATGAACATTTTGTTTGGATCAATCTTGTACCTAGATATTTTTAATATAATTCTACACTACATTGGGGTATGCACGTACAAGATCCCACGATTGACAAAAACGTCTTTCCTGGCAAAATTGTACAGGCGTAGATAAAAATGTCCACCAAAATACCCGTGTGACCTGGAATACTAGGCCGTGAAAGGTGGATGCAGCGCCTATAGGCAGTCGATCTACTGGCCGATGTGAATGCGTGACATAATGATATTGTGTAAAAAATTCCATCTCACACGGCATTAATAGGTAACATGCGCCTTGAGTCGCCTTGTGTGGTGAGATACGTGCGCGATATAAATCCTCGTAAATAAATAAAAAATAAATAAATAAATTCTTGTCTTTTCTCTTTTTATAACGTCCAGAGAAAGAACCTCTCTTCTTTCCCACCTTTGTTTATTTCTTTCTCCGCGTCTTTTGATTTTGTGTGTTTTCTTTATAAGTGCTAGTGACCTTTTTCTGTCGTTCTGCCTGTCTAACTTTCTTTTTTTGTTTCTTTCCTTTCTTTCTTTGGTTCTTTATTTATTTCTCTCTTATTTACACCAATACTTCACTGGCGTTCGTTATATTTAAGAGGTGAGTTTGAACAAATGTAATCTTTCTTTCTTTCTTTGGTGTTTAAAGTCGTTTTCAACAAATGTAATGAGCAGTTGAGAGGTCCATAAAAGTTATAAGATCCGAGTTATGTGTCATGGACCAGGCCACTCTAGGAAACCGCATACAACGATCTGTATACACTCGATTATTGATAGGCCATATAACACTTCATGATGCCGAACAATTTGTTTGTTTGCTTAACGCCCAGTCCACCACGAAGGGTGATGATATCAGGGCGGTGCTGCTTTGACATTTAACGTGTCCCACACACAAGACAGAAGTCGCAGCACAGGCTTCATGTCTCACCCAGTCACATTATTCTGACACCGGACCAACCAGTCCTAGCACTAACCCCATAATGCCAGACGCCAGGCGGAGCAGCCACTAGATTGCCAATTTTAAAGTCTTAGGTATGACCCTGACGCCTTACCACTAGGCCACCGTGTTGGAAAATGTAAGTTTTACGCCCTCACGGCTAAGCCATTAGGGGCATGTTACACGGGAGAACCCGGCTTTGTATGAAAATAACAAATAAAAATGCGGGGGGGGGGGGGGGGATGTAGACAGCTGGCTGCCGGCTGCTAGAGGAGACCTGAAATGGGCTAGGGACCGGGTTGGGTCGTCTTGGGTCAGTGCTGAAATGGTTACTTTATTGGCTGTTGGCCGAACGGACACCCGGGCTTCATATTTTTGCATGCATGTATTCGTGTTTCCAAGGCCTGAGGCTTTCGCTGTGACCCTGGGATCTTTATCGTGCGCGTGCGTGCACACGGGGGTGTTCGGACACCGAGGAGAGTCTGCACAAAGTTGACTCTGGGACACACATCCCGCGCCGAACTTGGGGGTTGAACCCACGCTGATAGTAACAACCGGTTTTAAAGCCAGCGCCTCTACCGACTGGGCAAACTCCCCCCCCCCCCCCCCAATTGGTTGGGGTCAAGAAGTTCCTAGGAGGGCGGGGGGTATGGAGTACATGTAACACATAGTGTTTTGTTCAGAACATTCCCACCCAAGCAGAGCCGCGCTAGGGGTACGCATTACCGTGAAGCTGGCAGTCAGTGCTACCAAAATAATGTCGTCTGTGTCTACCACTCGGTGGTGACTTAATGTGGGTCTATGTAAGCAGATGCCAGCGCAAGCAATCTGATGCAGAGTCAGGAGGCGGTTTGGTACAAGAGAACCTTAGAGGCCACAGCCTCGGCCGTCTAAGGGATCTGTGTGTCTGGAGGCACATTTGGTTTCTGAGGTTCAAGCGGAGCTGTTGCCTCTGCTCCCAAGTTCCCGTGTCTGGAGGCGTTTTGGTATGGAAGCAAACCTGTAGGTTGGGGCCTCTGCCTTTCAGGATGCCAGGACTACAAAATGTGTGTCTTGGGACACATTTAGCTTAAGATTCCAGAAGTGGATCTGTGCTGTGCTGGGTCTGCTGCAAGCACACTAGAACCAGCTCGCAACAGTTGAGGTGAACAGATTGGTGACCAAGACCATCATCTGTTTCTCTCCGAGTGATGGGTGTGGGCGGAGAAAGTCTCCCAGACTGAGAGCATTATATTCTCCCTTCTGTAGCGGATGAGACTAGACATCTCTTCCTTGAGAGTGTCACAACCTTCAAACACGTGTGTGAGGTGTCCAGTCTTGCCACACTGACAGACTACCTTGTCCCAGTAGATGCGGCTGCTGACCGTGCGCAAGCGACGCAACAGGCTCATGTGTCTCGGGGGGAGTGTGAGGTGGTGCCCTTTCCTATTGTAGGGGAGGTGTATCCATCCTCTCTCTTCACATGTTTGTGACAGTGTCTGCTCTCTTTCCTCTCTTTTTAGCTTGGCTAGCAGCAGTTTGGCTTCCTGGCAGGAGAGCCGAATGTCTGTCACTGGCATGGTTGACATAGCCGCTGCTTTTGCTGCTCTGTCCGCCATTTCATTTCCCCGGATTCCTGTGTGGGATGGCAGCCACATGAGGGAAAAGTCTGTTCCTTTTGTCATAATTTGGTGGGCTAAGAAATGAATTTCAGTTTGCATCTCTCCTCTGTTCTTGGTGCCATATGCATGTGCTTGCAACGAGGATTTTGAGTCCGTAAGGATGACCACCCCCAGAGGTGGGGTTGGCAGATCGTTTATCAGTGTGCAGGCCATGTAGATAGCAAATAACTCTGCAGAGAAGATGCTGATCCCCTTGTTTAGCTTGTATTTTCGTGTTATATCAAGTCCATGAATCGACAAGGCACACCCAGCCTCCCCTGACTGCAGGATCGAACCATCTGTGAAGACCTGTAGGTGGCTTTTAAATCGTTGATCGATCTTTTCTTTTGCAACTGTGGCTAGCAGCAATGGGTCTTCTGCCTTTTTGAGGCCGTCTCCATAGTCCATGATCAGATTTGGGGCTTCAAGCAGCCATGGAGGGTAAGGAAGAGTACCACCTGTAACCAGCTTTTCCTTGGACAGGGCACTCTGTTCCCATATGCCCTTCACATGGTTGTATATTGGGAGCACTGTTTGGTATGTATGAGTCTTGGATTCAAGAGCTTTGTATTGCATGTGGTCGGTATCTCCCATGTCTGCGGTAGCCGAACAATATAACACCACCAAGGAGTAAGTGCAAACTCAAGTTCTCCCAAGTGGATATTGCCTCAACAATGATCTTCGCGTCCAAACAAACGATTATAGAGTTCCCTATTCTCCTTATCAGCTGATGATCAAATCCTTTGCTGGCCTGTACAGTTGAAGCCCCCCCCCCCCCCCCCCCGATTGAAGTCTGCGCACGCACACACACACACACACACACACACTCGTCTTCTTAAGACCTTGTTTTTTTCAAAAACAAATTGATAACCTCTATAAATGTACCCCCTTTTAAGACCTATTTTTCAGAATTTTGTTGGAGCTCTTAAAAGGTGGGTTCCACTGTACTGTGAAAATGATGGAGCGCCGCCATTGTCCATTTGTGTTGACACGGTGGCGGTCAGATACGGCGGGGTGATTGATAAGGGTGTCTAACCTATGTGCCTACACTGTACATGTATTCTCTTCACAGAAAGTTAAGGACCGACCAACAACACGTATCAGTATTCGTCGTGTAGGCATGTAGCTACAGTGCATTATTTCGTCAGTGTGTCAGCTTTGAAACACAAACTGGTGAGCACAGTGCGATGCCAAGACCCTGTACATCACACGTTTTTGTTTGCCCGGCCTGGCATGTTCTGCGCCGATTTCATGGGGTTGTAAAAACTACCACATTTTCCCAAACAAATCTGAATCTCTCGCGTTTAGCATGGCGCAATAACAGTCCATCTGTGATTCTAAAACAGGCTAATTTTATTAAACTATTGGACTCTTGATATGTTTTGCAAATTTGTAAAGCGTGTATTCGTTTTCTTCATGGATCCTTATGTTTTTGTTTTAAAGTATAGGTGTAATATTAGGCGTACATACCATTACATTCTGGTATAGTCTCAAGAGATAACTTTCAATTTCTTCCAAGCTGTGTCTCTGTGTGAATGCAATGCATAGGAACCAACCATCAGTGAGGAGATAACCCATTCATGTATTATAAAACAATAAGACAGAGTGATTATGTGTTTATTTCATCAATGTACGGCAGTCAAAACAGTCTTAACATGCGGAGATGTTTTGTCGCATTTTGGAATTCCCCAGATAACACAACACAAAAAAGCTATTGTTGATCCATTAATGAATAGACAAACATCCTGTGGGTTAAATTATGACATTGCGGTAATTGCAATATATCCTCAAAAAACCCACAACAACAACAACAACAACAACAACAACAACAACAACAACAACAACAACAATTAACCAGTTGTTATGTCAAAAACGTAGTCTATAACTTGGTGTAAGGCACGCCTGTGTAAACCATTTTTCACATCGTGGTGATCTTTAATTTTCACTTCATTTGACTATATTCTATCTCAAAGATTAAGTGCAACTTTTGCAATGGTAAATCTCCTCGGTACTTTCACAAGCATTAGGCGAAAAAAAAGATTAAAAAGAGAAGAAAAAAAGTCAAGTCAATTTAATCTTCTAAATGCAAAGCCAACCTGCCAAAGCTTTGCAGTGCAGCAAACACGCGTGTCTTAGTCATGTCTCGCATGTTATGCTGCATGGTCAGCAAAGACTAGGACTTGCCCCCGACTGGTTTACTTTTTCTTGTCAACCATTGGCGACATAAGATATAAAAAGTACTGTACATTTTAATTGAACACTGCAAATCACTACAGTCGTCAAAAGTTGATCATCACTCACATATTCCTTTTAAATATATACCAACGTGTTAGCTGTTAACATGATTGGCCAAACAGTTAAATAGGGTTTTTAAAGCCTAATAATGTCATAAGTATTGTGAAATGCGTACAATGACTTCATTTAGCAGAATAAATAGCTCGTTGTGAGTAAAAAGCGATGAAACAATGTCAACGGTTATAGTTTATATACAACATATCGCCAACAGAACTCAAGATTCAACTGGTCTAAACATTAGTATGAAAACATACACACATGTATATCAAAGTATTAAAAAGCTGGTTACATTAGCCGGAGCCACACCCAATCCCTATCCACGTATCAAAACACACACACACACACACACACACACACACACACACACACACACACACACACACACACACACACACACACAGATGCGTGCACACTTTCATATTATGAATGGTTATTCAACCTGTCCGATCAGATTTTCCGCGGTCATTATCCTGACTGCTTTTTAACTTTGCTTTTCTTCATCGTTGGTTCCACATATCTCTCAATTACTTTTGTTGCAAATGTCGACTATTTTCAGAGTGCTTTCGTATACGTCCCTTTGTTTGTTTCTTAGATCGTAACAATGTACGTTATACTTGTCTCGTTCGTCAATTGCTTCCAACCTTTTACAAATTCTTCACCCCAGTGTTACACTCGAAGAAAGTATGATGAGTACATGTCCACGGTTGGGATTCTTCCGGTATATGCCGGAAATCCGGATTCGTAATGTGTGTGGTGACGGTTTTTTTGGTTGTTAATTATACAAATCCGTAAGCGTCTTGGGGTCCCCCCTTAAAATTCTTCAGGATTCATGACACTTTTAGGTCCCACCCACGCATGTCTATTATATCAAATTGTGCAGTAGATACGAGTCATTCAGTGTCCTTATTTCACAGAAAATGCGGGAGATCCACAGCGGCCTTTATTTCCCCTCGACACCGTGCTGAAAATACCATGGACCAAATACCAAATCATTTGCCAAGCAGTTTACAGGTATAAGAACAGAAAACCAATCTTTTCATTAGCACAGTCAAGTGTAGCAATAAAAGTGACCTCAGTTACCAATAAGATCAGTCACTACATGTCTCCATCAGAAAAGTTGAAGATAGGCCTATAATTATTTTCGCAAGTTATGCATCGTAAGGTGCTGATGCCTATTGGAAAGTTAAACAATATAAAAATTCACTCATTTCTACAGCATTGGAAATTTTATTGAGAAAGCAGCTCCGAAAGATAGTTGGTTTAAACAATGTTTATTCATATTTACATGTTCAGGAAATGTACATCGACATAGGGTGAAGACAACAACAAGCCTACGGCTTATGGTGGTGTCTTCAAACACATTTACAATAAGAACATGGCAGACACGCCCTTACACAGTAAATAAAAACAATCCGTGAAGTTTACTCAAAATATTTACCTATTTTAGGAGAGAAAAGAAAAGACGAAAAGAAGGTGAGAAAACACCAACGAAAATAAAGTAAACACACATACACATCTAACCAGAAGAATGCGCGAGAGAGAGAGAGAGAGAGAGAGAGAGAGAGAGAGAGAGAGAGAGAGAGAGAGAGAGAGAGAGAGAGAGAGAGAGAGAGAGAGAGAGAGAGAGAGAGAGAGAGAGAGAGAGAGAGAGAGAGAGAATCTGTGTTTGTCTAATTATTTCCAAACCGACCAGTACGTCTGATGAATTCCTGAACAGCTTTAAATATATCAATATTTTCAAAATGACTTTCGTTCACATCCCCTTCTAATAAAGTAACAATATTAATAAAACGATTGTGAAGCGTATAAATGGTATCCTGGCGATCTTGCAAATAAGTTGGGCATTCAAAAAAATAGTGGTCAACTGTTTCTGCACCAGTGCCGCATTCACATTCACTATCGTTACTTAACTGACGGATAACTAAATGATGTTTTAAATCACTAATCGTTAATCTCAGCTTACAATGTAAAATTTCTAGGTCTCGAGTCTCTCCGTGAGAAAGATAGTTGTATGTGTTTACTCGCTACAAGTTTGCATAGTTAGCATGCTCATTATGCAATCTCAATTGAATGCAGTGTATAAGCGCTTCGACTGAGGTAAGCGAAATTTAATCGGACTCTGTCCGCCCTTTACAAAGATTGATCGGACATCTGACCGACACTTGACCATATAAATTGAACATTTGAGGCAAATAATCGGACTATGACCGATGTCCGATGCCTAACGACATCAATTTTCGTTCCTTTGTTATGTTTTATATTTCTTTTGGTACACCATTCGTTAAAAAAAATGCATTTGACAAATCAAACAAAAAGCACACACCATAACATAGCAATGAAATGGCAAGGTCATGGTCGATTTGAATTCAGTAACTGCACATCTAGATATAAAATTAAAATAATATGTTTACTGCCAAGGCTAACCCTAACGCTCTTGATCTGTGTAGCTGGTTTCATGACGTCAGCGTCAGTGACTTCTTTTTTTGGAAACTGACACAATCAGTGATGTCATAACGTCAGCACTAACTGTTGTATATTAGAAAAGTTCATTACGTTAACGACCTCACCCCATGGCGTAATATTATACACTCAAAAAAAAATCGACTTCAAAGAGGATAGCATGTAAAGACTCGTATAAAAACTTGAAATGCCATCAAGAATCAAAAAAAGGAATGTGAATTCATGGCACATATCATTTATAAAAACACGGGACAAAACAATCACAATTTTGAGTCTTGATTTTGAAATGCTGACTTTACACTGACGTCATACTCGTCAGACGGAAGTGACGTTAGGAGGAATGGCGGTGGAATTCTGAAGAAACTCTACTGGCAGAACGTCAAAGTGGAAGAACGCGTTTCCCCAGGTTACCGTGGCCAGCATAAGACAAGGCACGGACAGGCAGTTGAGAATGAAGCCGGTCGACGCCTGCACAAAGAATGATACATAGTATGTATCTACATTTTTCTTTTCCCTTATGCTTCTCATTCTTTCCCCTCAACTCTCCATTCGTAGAAATGTTACTTGTATAATGTGTGTATTATGTATTATAAAATTGTGTCTGTCTGTGCATTTGTATATGTTACAGTAAATTCTCAGAACCAGAAAATTAACAAAATCCTTGAAAATGTCAGGAAATTTGTAAAATTCCTGTTTCACTCGGGGATTTACAAATGTACTAAAATATTCAGGGATTTTGTAAATTTCCTGGTTTTGAAAATGTGCATGTCAAGTTGTATGTACAATCATGTAATTAAGTGATTTAAATCAAAGTCAGAAGAGAACAAGATAAGACTTGTTACCATGTCAATGACCCTGACCGCCCCGAAGGCAAAGACGATGGCGTTGGGTGGCGTGGCGACGGGAAGCATGAAGGCGAAGGACGTTGTGATGGCAACGGGGAACATGAAGAACAGCGGGTTTAGGTTCAGTGTCAGTGACTGAAACACAAAAAGATCACAGACTGAAACAGAACACAGCCTCAGAGACTGAAACAGAACACAACCTCGGAGACTAAAACAGAACACAGTCTCGGAGACTGAAAGAAACCACAACGCCATGCAACATGACTGAGGCGAAGGACGTTGCAAAGGCAACGGAGCGCATGAAGAATGGCGGGTTCAGGTTTAGTGTCAGCGACTGAACCACAGGCCCAACGTGCATTAAAAAAACAACTAGAAAACGTTTCGGATCCACTGTCAAGAGCCGAAATACATCATCGAAAATTGGACACACACACACACACACACACACACACACACACACACACACACACACACACACACACACACTCTAACCCTAACACACACTTACACACACACTTAAACACACACACTAACACGTACCAACTGGGCCAGGATGGGCATCATAATGGTAGCGATGGCGGTGTTGCTGGTGACCTCAGTGACGAAGGTCATGATGTAACAGATGATGAACAACATCAACCAGGGGTCTAACGCTCCAAACACTGCCAGCTTCTCCCCAAGCCACAAGGACAGGCCAGACTCCTTCAAAATATAACAGAAAAAGTCATGTTATGATCTATTATGCATCAAAATCTGCCAACGTTTCTGGCTGCCAAAACGACAATCCCGAATCCTAAAGCAATCATTATCTCAATAATTTTAGGATCGTCTGTTGCGATTAGGCTACTCCAAACACTGCCAGCTTCTCTCCCAGACACAGGAACAGGCCAGAATCCTTCGAATTTAAACCCCCAAAGTCATTATTTTGATTATTTATCACGCATCAAAAGCTGAGCGCATTGCTGATAGCAGCCAGATGGACAGTCCGCAATTCTTAAGCAACCCTTATTACGACTGATTTTGAGATTGTTAGTGGGTATGAAAGCTGTAGTTGATGAACAATGAGCAACACGATCAATGAATGTTGTTAGAGACACTCGCGGGTCACTGATTGTGACAATTAAATTGTAAGCTGTCCTTCCAGCGAAGGTGATGAGCAAAATGAGCCATGCTTTAGTGCAACTTTCTTCACGTACGACTAATAAATAAAGATGTGAAAAACAAAGGGACTCAGTGCTCTGAATGCATTCAGCACGTGCAGCAAGAGCAAGTGACAGTTATGCGGAATTAGTCTCCTGGCATCCGGGAAAATAACAAGCATTGAAATGAACAAGCGACTTTCTTCCTCAAATTATTTAAGGAGATATATAACCGCTCCCACAGAAGGAGACCCAGACAGAAACCCTCCAGAGAATATGGACGCTTTAAAATGTCCAGACCAGTCGTTTATTTTAGCATTAAGTCTTTACAGTTTAATAAGCTGTTTCAAGAAGTCCTCAGAAAGACTGGAAGTTGAAATGCAGAGTAGAACCTGCAGACTTTATGAATGGCAAATCTGACATAAACACTTGATAGAGAAAGGGTCCCATAAATCATTAGGCAGTATAACAATCGCATTGTCTTACCACACTCCTCTTGCGTTAAATGTAAATAGCTTTTAAAGAATATGCCGAGAACAAACACGTGGAATAAGGTCGATGCTGAATCGGGCTCGCATAACCTCCTGGGTTCTCGAGACCCAAAGAAATAAACAACAACAATAAACAACAAAAACTTCACTTGCGGCAGTCTCAATCCCCCATGTATTATTGAAGCAATATGGTCAATCGTTTTGCTTTTTGCCTCTATTGTTAAATATTATCTGACTGAAAATCTTCGTGCATGCCCCTCCCTTCCATCACATTACCTGGGCAGCCTGTGCAATGGCGAAACCTCCTCCCAACAGAAGGTAGAGGGACCAGGGCATCTTCTCGTGAAGAATCTTCCAGTTCATCAGAGCCGTCAGAGGCCTCCGTGGACCCCTACCTGAAAATGTACATTTTTAAAGTTCAATTGAAATTTCGCATTTTCACTTTCAGAATTGTGTATGAAAACCGTGGGAGTTCCAGCCCACGAACGCAGAAGAAGAAGAAGAAGAAGAAGAAGTTTATGAAAACTTTATTTCTCTTCTAGATCGAAATTCTCCGTATGAAAATGATGAAGTACTGTATTCCTCTTTCATTCGCTTTTTTCTGGTAAAGATCTGTGTTTATGTGATAGATTTGTTTTGTTCCTTGGTGACCTCTGTCATATTCATACTAATATATAAGCCCAGGCAGAGACCCTGAGACAAAGAGAAGACCATTGAACAATGCAAAGAAGTCCTTCTGTGGTATCAAGGACATGACAAGGGAGAAGAATGTAAGCGCTCAAAACAGAAGACAATAGCATATAATTATGCGGAAACCAGACTCCTGATTCCAGGGGTAGTGTGCACCAAAAAGTCCTCAAATGGATGGGAACCAATCCCAAGCAAAGCTGAACTTCAACCAATCCGATCAAGCTGCTGTACCCACCCAGCTGGGCTCTTTCTAACACTGCAGGCCATTGCTGGTGAATTGTGGCTCCGAAGTGAAGATGTTCGAATGAAAACGGCATCATATCGAGCGTACACTGCATAACATACATCGGAGTTATTCGCTGCGATCGTGGCTTTAACTGGTCGACCACGTGTACATTGTTTGATTCCTCAGTTAAAAAGAAAAAAGAAACACAGCCTCAGAAACATGATGTTAATTAATTTGTATATTAACATTTACTATAATCATAGTGCATTACCCTATTTATAGTAATTTAATATTATATTAAAATATCAAAAGTATGATGATGACAACGAGAACAAAGAGTCACTGACCTTGTCGTCTGCTGCGGAAGAAGATGTCGGGTAGGGCTGAGGGCAAAATAAACATAAGCACTGCGACCAGAATGGCTGGGGTGGAGTCACTCACAAACCTGCACATTTGTTGAAAACAGGCTTTACTTTCTTGAACCTGCAATCGTCTGCATTAAACTGGATACAGTAGGTGAGACAAGCTATTCACTGAGAAATATCTGCCAGGAAGTAATATCACTTGAGCCGTAATGGAGAACGGACTTCACAATTTCCAGCTTAAGATTCAAAAGGAGACACCTATTTCAAAAAACAAATTATATTAAAAAAGACACATTCAAGCTCTCCCCACTTTGTTTTTAACGATTTTCATCACTCCTTTTCATCCAGTTTTATTCTTGACTTTTTTGTTGATATGTTTTTTTTCTTTCCTTTCGCTCTCTCCATCTTACCTTCTCTCTTTCTGTAAATGTAATCAAAAAAGTCACAGCTTTTACCTACCCATCCGGGAAGATGCTGCCCCATCCACCAACTCCTCCGAGATCTCGCGTGATCCATAGAACGACGAGAAGCGCGAAAAACATTATAATGGTGCCCTCTGCATATCTGTGGCGACAACATAGGAATCAAGGACTATGGGGATCGACAGATGAAGGTAACATGATAATGATACTGATGATGTTTCAAATGTTGACAGAGTCAACAAGAAAAACTTTTCGGGAAAGTTCATTTCCATGAGAATGAAGGACTCGTGTCTGGCTTTTACTCGCTTCAAAGCAGAAATGCTCGTGACAACTCCGCCTTACCGATAATAACAATCTAAATGATGATATGAAGTGAACATGCACAGGGGATGCATCTGCTCGCCTTCACTTGTTTTGGTTTGACTTTACGGATATAGGCTAATTATATGATGAATGAATAGAAACAAGGTCGATGAAGCATACTTTCTTTCAAACACTCGTTGCACCGTATTTTAAAGTCATACCTGACGGATGAATGATATTTTCTTTAAATTTACTTACTTTGCTGGGTTTAAGATTGATAAATGACTCATGAAGGTTGTATATCTGCAAACGCCCAATTTGTTTCTATTCTGTTTGATTGTACAATCGTTCAATGAGGAAGTGAGGGTCAACTCAGCCAGTACTCACGAGATGGGTCCCAGTTTCCTGAACTCTTCCCTGATGACTTCTCGCACCTTGTTGTTCCTGGCGCTGGTCACGGCCGCTGAGCCACGCTTCAGGATACAGTCACACCCACCACTGTACCAATAGATACACATTTTTCGTTTTATTGCTGACCCTCTTGTACGCATTCCCGGGTCTTTCCGCTTATCCCTGCTTATCCGACAGTTTGGTATAGGAGATATGTCAACAAGTTTTTTTTTTTTTTTTTAAGAGTTATTTGTTTACCTTTTCCTCATGTGACTACGAAGCGTAGTCTTCTACAATAACAAGCTTTCAATATTGGTCTTATGAATAGGAAAAGGCATTATGCAGCAGCTGTCCCGTCTTTACCTTAAAATGTACTGCCCCAGTTGTATTGGTGAGTACAGAATTCATCCATTTTTTAAAACTGTTCTTCTCAACCACAGCCACTTTGCTGTTTAGATTAAATTTATTGGAACAAATAGTTTCTACAGGGGTTCAGATGTTATGCCCTTTGTGCAGCAGCTACCCCATGCCATTATTCGGTACGGGGCTCTGTCTGCGCAACATCGCAGGGTGCTCGGACTTTTGTAAACGATGCAATGCACCATACAACTCATTTAATTTAATTTAGTATTAGCCCTACACCCGCCATCATCATCATCATCATCATCATCATCATCATCATCATCATCGTCGTCGTCATCATTATCATCATCATCAGCAGCAGCAGCAGCAGCAGCAGCAGCAGCAGCAGCAGCAGCAGCATCAGCATCATGTTCACACAGTTTAATTATAGATCAAATCAGCAGCTAAATCTCCAGGTCAGTCTACGCCAGTAAAGCAGCGTCTGGTAAAGCCTGTAATTAATTGGGCGTAGTCGACTACGCGAAGCATACTTCGCGAAGCTTGCTGCACGAAGCTATAGCACTAATTGTTCGGCAAGAAATCTTCGCGAAGTCGATTTCCGGCTCAATTAAGAACATCCTTACGTCCAGCTTAAAGCAGTGATCAGTGTAACAGGCTGGGGTCTTACCGACACCTGAGGAAGATGATCTGCAGCCAGATCCACACGATGACGACCAGGATGAGAGAGAGGGGCAGCCCGTAGATCAGCCACGTGGCGAAGGTGATCGGGGTGTTCAGGCCCACCTTCTCGAACACACTGGTACATAACAAACAGGCAAAATCGTACTTGTACACATTATCACACAATCCAAAACGTAATGCAAACAAACCAAACAACAACAACTTGAGAAAAAACACAATATTTTTTTCAGTAAAAACAACATACACACACACAATATTGCGTACGTGAAAAACTGAACAGGAAAAATCAGGAAATGTTCTCTCGGGCAAAAGCCTTGTGTATCGTCCCGAAGGCACAATATCAGTTACCATCAATGCCATCCATAATGTAAGCAGTCAAAGAAAGGTAATCAATCTTGATTGTATTTTAAAACTAGTTGCCCGGAGCAGCACCAATGCAACCAGCGCAAGGCCTGCGATATGTCTTTGAAACACACTGCAAGAGCTAGCAACATCTGTACACATATACAAACCGTAAAAAACTCACTTGAAACTAATGCCCCCGCATATCTCAAAGTAAATGCCAATTTGTCTACATAGACCGGGCAAAACTCATATGGTAACTAATCACTTAAAAACAGATCTTGACAGCACTTCTATCATAATATCAGTCTCCAAGCACACCAACTTACATCTGCGACTGTCCAAGCAGCACAAGGTTGGGTAAGTGCCAGTGAGACTGGCGATACCCCCCCCCACCACACACAACCCCACCCCTCAAACACATATACATTCACATACGCAAACTTACATCTGCGACTGTTAAAGTAATACAAGGTTTGGCCCAGTGCTAGTGATGCTGGCGACACCCCTCCCCCCCCCCCCCCACACACACACAACCCCACCCCTCAAACACACATACATTCACATACACAAACTTACATCTGAGACTGTCCTAGCAGCACAAGGTTGGGTCCAGTGCCAGTGAGACTGGCGATACCCCCAACGTTGGCAGCGTAAGCGATGGCCAGGGATAGAGCCTTGCCCAGTTGTTTCATCGACACCTGCTTGGGGGATTCGGGTGTCCCTTCTCTCTCTCCTTCTGGTTTCTGTTTGTCCTTTTTCTCAAAGCCCACGGTGTATTTACGTATCCTGTGCGTCAACCTGTTTAGTTTTCCACTGCAAGAAAGAAAAGACAAAAAGAAAGAGAGCGCGATATTAAAACATTCAGTCAACCTATTGGGAAAAAAGAAATCGAAACTGAGCACACTTGACCAGTCTTCAACAGGTCGAGAAGGTCCTGGCTGACCGAAATCCGTCGACCGATAGAACTAAATCTCGTCACTTCAAATGAATGATTTTGATGGTGAACGCGCCTACTGAAATGCCTCGATAGTTTCTATCCTTGGAGATGTCAATGCATTCCCGGTCGTATTCCGAATATTGGCGAAAGTGTGAGAGTGAGATATTCCCTTCTCCCAACTTTATTTTATTGTTTTCTTCTTTCATAGGGTTTTAGGGTGGTGATCCAGGTTTGCTATAATGCACATGTTTATGTGTACATAGAGAACATAGAGCCCACTGTTACAGCTTAAAACAGACAGACACTTTTACCAATGATGAGAACGTTCAGGAAGATTTTGCTCTCAGTTATTGTTCAGGAAGATTTTGCTCTCAGTTATTTTGTAGTCTAGAATATTGCCAAAGAATAAAAGCAAGTAGCCGAGAAAAAACGCCACAAGATGGGATTTTAAAAACAAACCTTACCTTGTATGCTTCTGTTCAGATGTTCCATTCACTTCAACCACAATTGGAGACATTTCAACGTGGTCTGAAAAGCAAAACGATGTAAATACACACACACATACACACACACACACACACACACACACACACACACACACACACTCACACA
>NC_090253.1:36420468-36640468 GCF_037325665.1 Littorina saxatilis | reverse complement strand
GAAATGATTTTCAAACAAAAAAGAGAGCCACACGTTTACCATTATCAGGATTCCATGAAAACAGAAAAAAATGCAAATCACGCAAATACAAAGGGCTCAGTATCAGTCAGTTTAACTTGTTTTGGTTAATTGGTAGCCCATGCAGTACTGAATGGCAACACGTTTTCCCCGGGGTAGAAAGCAACCCGAACTACCATGGAGGTAGGCTCACATGACTATGTGATATTATCTCATCTGCAGTGGAACCCGCCTTTTAAGACCCCCCTCCATTCCTCCATTTTAAGTCCTTGCTTTTTCGGATGTTCTGTTCATTACCTCTGGTAAAAAGGGGGGTTCCACTGTATCTCACTGACCTGGGTGTTCATGACGAGGGGCAGAGGCAGCAAGATGATGGGCACCAGAACGATGACAGCCACGTACCACAGCGACAGCAACTGACGTACAGGTGTCAGGTTCTTCTCCATCGGTTCTTCTTCCAACACCACCTCTCTCCCCTCCCCGCCATCCCCTGATCCATCTCCTTCCGCATGGGGCCCGATTCCATCGCTGGCTCCAGACTTTTCGATCTCAGGCCGCGAGGAGTTTTGCTTGATCTCCTCGTATATCGCGTGATCCACGGTAGTCGGGGAGGTGATAGCATGCTTTGCAGGGACAGAAGAATCGTCCAACTCTACTTCCTTTCCCTTGAGGAGGTCAGAGTCTTTTCTTGACGCGGTGACCGGGATCATATCGAAGCTTTCAGTGTTATTTTTGTTGTTGTTTCTCACATCGTTGTTGTTGAAGAAGCTGTTGTTTGGGTTCAGCACGGGATATGCTGGAGAAGTGTCAGGCCTACCGGTGAGAAGTTCGTCAGAAGAGCCGAAAGAGTCGACGACGTGGTTTTCTCCTGTGACGTCATTGTCTTCTGGTTTGTGCAAGGAGTGGGCGGCGGAAACAGGACGGGTGGCGGTGTTCTCTAAGAAATACGCTCCAGGGGTTGCGTCACTGACTGAAGATTCGCGGCCAGGGTTGTTGAGATCATTGCTGTTTGTTGCTGGTCGCTGGTCATTCCTCCCGCCACGATCTAGCGACACAAAGCCCAGCATGTCCTTCGCGGCTGATTTGATGTCGTTAGTGCCTACGTCAAGGGTGACGCCAGAAGAACGGACACTGTTGGTAGTAGGGTTCGCATGTTTGGACGTCTGAAGGTCCCCATTGAAAATCCCGTTGGAAATGGTGTCTGGTTTGTTGTAAACTTCTTCTGCCACATCGTTATCGATCGTTGAAATGTGTTTTGATGACTGATGCGACCCAGCATTCGCTGCACTGTCGGTAACAGCTGTTGTACCACAGTCGACGTCACCCATAGCTTTCTCTTGTCTGCAATTAATATACCGACATTCATTAACTCAAAGCTCAAAGCATCCGTTCTCTGTTGCACAGACACAACAGGTGTACAGGAGGAAAGTGCATGTGAATGTGGAATCGATACTCAGTACATTTTGTTCTGCTCAAAGTGAGCAGTGGGTTGTAAGCGAGAGAGTGAGGGAGAGATTGAACGAGATAGAAAGAAAGAAACTGAGAAAGAGAGAGAGAGAGAGAGTGTGTGTGTGTGTGTGTGTGTGTGTGTGTGTGTGTGTGTGTGTGATTGAGGAGTTCAGAGAGAGGGAGGGAGAGAGAGAGAGAGAGAGAGAGAGAGAGAGAGAGAGAGAGAGAGAGAGAGAGAGAGAGAGAGAGAGAGAGAGAGAGAGAGAGAGAGAGGGATGGATAGAGATTATTCTTTTAGGTGGGAAGGAGAAGAACGAGGTGAACCAAATTGTGCAATTCTAAAACCCTTTACATCTTAGCCACATGTTGCTGCAGGTATTTCGTTTTTGCTTGAAATCAATATGGCCTAATAGTGTCCTTTTGTATTTGTACTGTGCTTTCGTTTTATTTTTCAACACCCTCCAACCCTCAAATGTAGCTGATCTGGTTAGTTATTGATATGAATGCAAATGCATAGATCACTAGAAATCAGTTAGCGCAGACGAGCACAGGTTGAAAAATAATTTGAAAGGAACCGAAAAATGAATGTGACAAGCAGACAAGGTGATTGCCCTCTTGAACAAGCCTGGGAAGGGCTGCCCTGAAATAACCGTGGCTCTAACAGTGCACACTAAATGTGTCAAACTGAAGAATACAATCGAAAACAAGTCGCGTAAGGAAAAATTACTACATTTAGTCAAGCTGTGGAACTCACAGAATGAAACTGAACGCACTGCATTTTTTCACAATGACCGTAGTCCGCCGCTTGTGCAAAACGGAGTGAAACTGACGAGCCTGTTTAGCGCGGTAGTGGTTTCGCTGTGCTGCGTAGCACGCTTTTCTGTGCCTCTCGTCGTTTTAACTTTCTGAGCGTGTTTTTAATCCAAACATATCATATCTATATGTTTTTGGAATCAAGAACCGACAAGGAATAAGATGAAGTTGTTTTTAAATCGATTTCGGAAATTTAATTTTGATCATAATTTGTATATTTTTAATTTTCAGAGATTGTTTTTAATCTAAATATAACATATTTATATGTTTTTGGAATCAGGAAATGATGTAGAATAAGATGAACGTAAATTTGGATCGTTTTATATAAAACAAAATTATTACAATTTTCAGATTTTTAATGACCAAAGTCATTAATTAATTTTTAAACCACCAAGCCGAAATGCAATACCGAAGTCCGGCCTTCGTCGAAGATTGCTTTACAAAAATGTCAATCAATTTGATTGAAAAAATGAGGGTGTGACAGTGCCGCCTCAACTTTTACAAAAGGCCGGATACGACGTCATCAAAGACATTTATCGAAAAAATGAAAAAAACATCTGGGGATATCATACCCAGGAACTCTCATGTCAAATTTCATAAAGATCGGTTCAGTAGTTTACTCTGAATCGCTCTACACACACACACACACACACAGACACAGACACACACACACACACACACACACGTACACACACACACACACCCACACGTACACACACCGACACACACACACACAGACACACTTACACCACGACCCTCGTCTCGATTCCCCCCTCTATGTTAAAACATTTAGTCAAAACTTGACTAAATGTAAAAACAAGCACAAACTGAATCCGGGTGAATGTCATAAATTTGTTTTCTACAGCTTCATTGAAAGAAAAGTAGGTTAGCTACCCTGCGCAGTGTATTATGTGGCATTGTGTTGTCTTCAATGCTGATGCACAAATGAAAGTAAGGCAAATATTTCAACCCTGACATGTTATCGCACCCTTGGAGAAGCAAGAATAGTTGAACCCCCTTTTAAGTCCTCAAAAAATCTGAGAAAATCAGGTCTTAAAAAGGAGTGAGTCTTAACAAGGGGGTAAATTTACAGAGGTTATGAACAAAAAGTCTGAAAAAACAGGGTCTTAAAAGGGAGAAAGTCTTAAATTGGGGGGTCTTAAAAGGGGGGTTCCACTGTACAATGATAGCCATTGTCAAAAAAATATTTCTTGCTGTTTTGACAAATTGCAGGCATCCTGAGATTTATATTACAATGTTTTACTGAAGCACACTCGCTCTTCCTGGTTCACACAGGTGTCGGGACAGCGTTGATACGAATTTGAAGTTCAGGATACTGTAGTATTATAGCAATACTTAAGTGAGGATAAAGCAGTAGGATATTTTGATTGAAAGGCACTTTGATACAAGCTCCTGTGGTTTGAAAAGGAGAATTAGGAAAGATCTCACTCTATCTGTCTGTCTGTCTGTCTGTCTGTGTGTGTCTGACTGTCTCAGTCTCTCTCTCTCTCTCGCGCGCGCATGCACACACACACACACACACACACACAACCACACACACGCACGCACACACACACACACACAACCACACACACGCACGCACGCACGCACGCACACACACACACACACACACACAAACTTGAAACCCACACACACGTACACGTGTATAAAAGACAAAACACACACACACACACACACATACACACACACACACACACACACACACAGACACACACACACACACACACACACGTCACACACATCCACACCCACACACATACACACACACACACACACACACACACACACACACACATACACACACACACACACACACACACACACACACACACAATTTGCTTGGTTGATTTGCTGTGGTTATCGCCAATTCGGCTTTTGATTTTTTTTTTTAGGCGAGGAGACGGAACGCAATTTCTAAAGTGTGTTTATTACATCAGGCAAACAGCACATGCAAAAGTACAAAGGAAACCCACGTTGCTCTTAAAAACATAACTGCTTTTCGTGTTGTTGTTGCTTTTAACCTTTATTGAATGTGCATTGCATGTTTTATATCGCCCACTTCAAACCCTGTACATGTGTGCTTTTGTTTTGGATGTGAGCAATAATTGGGACTTAAAGGCACTATCCATCCCGTACAAACCGTTCGGCTCATTATCTCAGACGTGGCCATGTTTTCTTTACATGGGATTAAGACCATACCTTCACTTGCTCACACACCAAAAATCAACAGCCTCTCTCCACAGTAGGAATTCTTTTAATAAAATAATTCCATAACAGCCACTGGTGACCTTTCTAAGAAATGCATTCATAAAAACAAATCCAACTCTCATCAGCACGCAGTCAAAGCGTCTAAGTGGAGGTATAGTCTTATCCCATGTGAAAGCCTGGCCGCGATCTGGGGTAATGAGTCCAGCTGTTAAGAAAAATCCATTCTCTCAGACACACACAAAAAGCAGTGGTCCCAGTCTTTGTTGCTGTTAATCGATTATTACTGAATCAGAATGACACGAAAACACGCAATCTTACAAGCAAAATAAAAAAGGTAATGCAAATTGTCTTACCGTATTTCAAAAATAAATCCGTGTCATCAAAGAAAAATTCGTGCAACGTGATTTATTCCGTCTTGGTTGATTAACTGTCGTCACTTCTCAAACAAAAAGATATGCACAGTGCTCTTCTTACATTGCAGCATCATGGCTGGTTCATCCAATCTCATGAACTAACTGACCACAGTCATACACAACGTTCAAGTTTTACCAGCCTTAGAAGGCAGCAAAAGACTAAAGGCACAAGAAGTTATGTGGTTTTTCTTTTTTCATCATTGAAACGAAGGGCTTTACAGAGTCAATACATTTTAAGGTTTTATTTAAATTTGCATATTATTCAACTGGGCATAAAACTATAGAATATATGACTTGTGTTTACCAGTTCATTTTTGATGTTATTGTTCAAACAAAAACATAACATTTGTTTGGCTTCCTTTCCTTCAGAGAAAACTGTACTCGTAGTCCAAAATTCTTTACTAACGATAAGAGTAAATACTGCAAGAGATAATTAACAGAAGTTCGAGCGGCTGTGCCTACTGTCGCGGGGAAAACGTTTGTTCTGTTTTTGTTTCAGACAAACGGTGAAGACGTGACCAGTATCAACAAATTACGGTGCTGTTTTGGCCCACCAAGTAGACATGTTTAAAGGGTGCTTACCGCAAACAACAGTTGTTTAGCTGTTCGGAAAATCGCAGTCATTCTGGGCTCAATGCCTCCTGGGTTCTTTATTTCTGAAAACAATCGTACTTAGACCAAGGGGAAACTGCTGCTTTTTTTGTGTGTGCCTTTTTTGTAAGATGTGAGATTCCTCATGGCTTGTCTGTAAACAAGTGGTGACGCCCTTCAAGAACTGCTGGTCACCTTTTTCAGACTTTATTCGTACTGAACTTTAAGGCAATACATAAAAGTTGCTGTTGTCATCTTCGTTTAACCCCAGGTCTTTTTAAGAAAGAAGATCCTCCCCCCCCCCACCCCCTCGGCGACAGAAACAAATGGACGGACAGACAGACAGACACAGCCGGAGACAGAAAAAGATACAGTGTCAAAGCAAGAGAGAGAGAGAGAGAGAGAGAGAGAGAGAGAGAGAGAGAGAGAGAGAGAGAGAGAGAGAGAGAGAGAGAGAGGATTGAGCTTGGCGGGGTCTTACCTTTTAGTATTCAAACCTAAGGACTCCTCTGTTGCCGTCTGACCTTAGCTATATATATGGGAGGTATTTGAATGAACTGGCCGAATTTAAATTCTGATCTGAAGATTCGAAGCAGCAAAGATGAGTCAGATCAAACAGAAGACTAAGGAATCAGAGAAAGGAGAATAATCAATAATGCACTGACTTGCAAACTCTTTCAATCTCACTCAGTTTCGTTTTGTTCATTTTTGTTTCATAACTGACACCTTTTTCATACAAGCTGCAAAACTGACTCTACAAATTATTCCCACGTGCACTGCGCACAGGAAGTAGACAGGGTGTTGGTTTTTGGTATGTGTCCAATTAGAAGATCCACGTAGTTGCCCGGACAGGTACGTGGTGGCTTACATGTTTTGCACGAGAAAGAATATATCTTTAGTTTTAGCCAATTCAACTTCAGTATAGCTATACATGCAGGTTTTTTTTTACCACAGAAATCCAAATTTTGTATAATTATGTTCACTTGGTTGGTTGATTGCTTGTTATGGACAAAGACAGTCCTTGTGTTTCTCCCACGTTTGCGGTGTAAAAAAAATTGCAATTCGGAATCCAAGATAACATTGTGAATTTGAAAAGAAAAAGTAATCTTTTATGTCGAGTATTCCTACCACTAGAAATCTTGTGTACATAAACATCAAGATCAGATTAAAAGGTAAAGTAGAAGAAAAAGAAAAACAAGTCGCGTGAAGCGATATAAAAACATTTAGTCAAGCTGACGACATGAAAGGAACAGATTAACACCAAAACAAGTCGCGTAAGGCGAAATTACTACATTTAGTCAAGCTGTCAAACACACGGAATGAAACTGAACGCACTGTATTTTTTCACCAAGACAGTACAGCTTCGTCAATCCCCGCGTGAAGGAAATCGCTCACCTTCCACGTGCAAATCGTAGTGATATTGACACGCCAGATTAGCGCGGTGGCGTATACGTATTGTGCTAAGCAGGAAAGCGCGCTTTTCTGTATTCTTGTTAACTTTCTGAGCTTGTTTTTAATACAACCTATCATATCTATATGTTTTTGGAATCAGGAAATGATAAGGAATAAGATGAAATCATGTTTGGATCGATTTCTTACATTTTAATCGTAAGACTAATTAATCTATTTTCGTTAATTGTGATCACATTTTAAGAGTAAACATGACATATGTATATATTTTTAGATTCAGAATGTGATGAAGAATACGATGCAATCAATTTTAAATCTGTTTGCGAAAAATCGATTTTAATGACAACTTTCATGAGCAAACTCATTAATTAAATTTTAAGCCTTCAAGCTGAAATGCAATACCAAAGTCCGGGCTTCGTCGAAGATTACTTGACCAAAATTTCAACCAATTTGGTTGAAAAATGAGAGCGTGACAGTGCCGCCTCAACTTTCACGAAAAGCCGGATATGACGTCATCAAAGACATTTATCAAAAAAATGAAGAAAGAAAAAACGTCTGGAGATACAATACTCAGGATCTCTCATGTCAAGTTTCATGAAGATCGGTCCAGTAGTTTTCTCTGAATCGCTCTATCAATCAATATATGAGGCTTATATGGTGGCCGAGTGGTAACGCACTTGCGCTCGGAATCGAGAGGTTGCGTGTTCGACCCTGGGTCGGGCCGCTATTTTCTCCCCCCTTTCCTAACCTAGATGGTGGGTTCAAGTGCTAGTCTTTCGGATGAGACGAAAAACCGAGGTCCCTTCGTGTACACTATATTGGGGTGTGCACGTTAAAGATCCCACGATTGACAAAAGGGTCTTTCCTGGCAAAATTGTATAGGCATAGATAAAAATGTCCATCAAATACCCGTGTGACTTGGAATAAAGGCCGCGAAAGGTGAACATTCGCCTAACAGGCTTGAGGTTTGCTGGTCGATGTGAATGCGTGATATATTGTGTAAAAAATTCCATCTCACACGGCATAAAAGCGCTTTGAACTTCGGATAAGGCGCTATATAAATAAAGAGAATTATTATTATTATTATTATTCCGTGGGTACAGTGCTAGTTCTAAGCGCAGGGATTTTAATTTTAATTTTATTTTAATTTTATGCAATTTATATTGCGCACATATTCAAGGCGCAGGGATTTATTTATGCCGTGTGAGATGGAATTTTTTTTACACAATAAAACCGAGACTAGTCACGCTCGTCTCCGCGTTGTGCCCGAACGCAGTACTTATTTCCTTTAATTCTGAGCACATTTTTTTTATAGTAAACATGACATAGGCCTATATATATATGTTTTTGAAATCAGGAGAAATTGAGGAAGACGATGCAAGTATTTTTAAATCTGCTTGTGAAAATTCGATTTTAATGACAAGTTTAATGAGCAAACTAATTTAACCGTAATGTTCACGCTGCCGAGCTGAAATTCAGTCCCATAGTCCGGACTTTGTCGAAAATTGCTTGACCAAAATTTCAATTAATTTGATTGAAAAATGAGGGCGCGAAAGTGCGGCCTCAGCTTTCGCAAAAAGCCGGATATGACGTCATCAAAGATATTTATCCAAAAAAAAGAAAAAAAGTCTGGGGATAGCGGGTCCAGTAGTTTTCTCTGAATCGATGTATACACACACACACACACACACATTACGACCATCGTCTCGATTCCCCGTCTATGTTAAAACATTTAGTCAAAACTTGGCTAAGTGTAAAAAGAACAGATTGAAAAAAAACACACACACACAAAAACAGAATGAAACTTCTGACTGTCTGCAGATGTCCATGATCAATAATAATTGTTCGTGTGTCTCGTACTGGTGAGTACATTTTTATTGTTATCTTGTTCATGATCAAAAGGCAGTATTACGAAACGGCCACTTACCTTTGTATCAGACAAATCCACCTTCAGAAACGTTCCTGTGAAAACAGTGATGCATTTTTGAAATTTCAGCAACATGCAAGTTGCTATGTCATTATTAGAGCAAACATGTCTTAAAAATAAACAAAAGAAACAAAGAACTTACCTCCATAAGACCTTGGGATTTCCCTTTCCCCTTTTTGTGTGTGCATCACCTCCTCCATTTTTTACCCTCTCGTTTCTCGTAGCATGTGTCAGTGTGTATTTCACGTACAGTGTATTGAACTATACGCATATGAATAGCCACATCAATTTGCACTCTAGCGATATTGTGCATCCATGATCAGTAAACAGGGAAGTAACTCCACGACCTCCCCAAGGCAAAGCAGACGACAAATGCCGTGCACGAATCTTTTGTTTCGTTTTTAGCTGAGATTGAGAGGTGGCACGTTTGTGACAGCACGAGGCGCTGTGTTTCACATAAAGGTAAGGAAACTACCGTTTTAAAACGGCAGTTACTTTAGAACAGACAGGCACACACTGGCGCGCGCACCGTCACACACACACACACTGGTAAACCGTGACACGCACGCACGTACACAAAGGCAAGGAGACTAACATTTTTTAAACCGGCAGGAATGCTGAACACACACACGCACACACGTGCGCACGTATGCATGCACTCACGCACATACACACACACACACAAATGCCGTGTCAGTCACGTCTTCTACATCTCATTACTGATGAATGCGTGCGGGCGCCCATGCGTGGATACGGCGCGCGGCGTTTGTGTGTCAGTGTTTGTTCTGTGCCAGTATAACGGTTGAAGTCTTCTCCATTTTCAGCCCGAGATTATAAACAAGACATCCGAATAACACACGACATCAACTCATCAACTGATCAAGAGCGATTGTGGCAAATTACTGGAAATGTTATTACAGTAGTAGGCCCTATAGGGCATACTATCTAGTAAACGCCCACCCCCTACTTCTTGATCAATCATTCAATGATGTCACAAAAAATAGTATTGGTGTTTGTAAGCTTCCGCATGCGGTACAGAGTATTCATCCAAGTATATAATGCACAGATGCTTTTATAAAGGTTTGTTTGTTTGTTTGTTTATTTGTTGCTTAACGTCCAGCCGACTACGCAGAGCCATATCAGGGCGAGGAAGGGGGGGATGAAGGGGGCCACTTGTCAAGCGATTCCTGTTTACAAATGCACTAACCCATTACTTGTGTCCCAGCAGGCTTTAGTAAAACTAAATTAATACCTACTGGAAGATTACCAGTTTCCAGTATGTTAAAATAGGCTTAACCTATCTACTGCTGGACTTACATCAGAACACTAACAGATTAAACTATACATGAATCGCGAGACAAGCGGCAAGAGAAGAAATTTTTGGAAAAAATACAGGTGAATGAGCAAGAAGGCAGAAAAAAGAAAAGAATTCATGAAGAAAAAGAGAGCATGACAGGAAAGAGGAACCAAAAATCTACCTAACAGCAAACTAGAAAGCTCCTGCGGTTCCAAAAACAGAAGGGGCTTTTAATTTCATAACCGCAGTGCCCCACTGCGGGATTTTATAAAGGCATATCGTTGATTTATATACTCGCACCGCAGTGCAGCTGGGTTATAAAAGATAGTTGACATTTTTAAAGCTTTTCTGATGTTTTTGATCACGATATTTGTTTCAAGATATTGTCCCTCGAATTTGATGGCTTGAATCAGTGCAACTGCAGACCTGAGTCAATCTTTTGAAGTTAGCAGTATCTTTTGAACTTGTTAACAGACGATAAAGCAACAATTAAGATTTCCTTCGTAGTTTGCTTGCAGAATTCCATGTGTGCCAGTGTGTGTGGGTGTTAGTGTGTTTGTGTGTGAGAGAGAGAGAGAGAGAGAGAGAGAGAGAGAGAGAGAGAGGGAGAGGGAGAGGGAGAGGGGGGGGGGGAGTTTTGTGCAATAACGCATCCTTCGAACACTTCCATGCCAAGTAACCAAATTATCGTTTTATTTAGCAAAGGAGCCGCTCCTGCAAACGGTATTGTACCTGGTAAACGCTCACCCACAACTTTTGGACAAAATTGGTGCATTAGGGGGTGTGGGTGTGTGTGTGTTCGTAAGGTAGTTTACGGTATAAGCTTCGACTTCACACTGCCAACTATTTTTTAAACTAGCAGCATTGACATTCTGAATGCCTTTGAAAACATAGGCTGACCTGTACTTACACAATGGAAAGCCAGGACCTTGACAAATTAAGAATATTTAGGGAAAACGGTTTAATTTGTGGACAAAAAGCAGTTCCTGTGAATTTTTACTCTTGCTGATCGTACTATTTACTTACTTACTTAGGCCCTTTGCTCCTAGCGGAGCATAGGCCATTGACGACATTTCTCATCGCAACCTGTTCTGGGCTGTTCTCTCCGCTTCTGCCCAGCTGTTGCCTTGCCTCTTCAGTTCTGCCTCTGTGTCCCGCCTCCAGCTGTTTCTTGGCCTCCCTCTCTTTCTTTTACTTTTCCCCTGTGGATTCCAAGCGAGAGCCTGGCGGGTGATGCTGGATGTTGGTTTCCTAAGGGCGTGTCCAATCCAGCCCCATTTTCTCCTCAGAATCTGGCTGTTAACGGGCTCTTGGCCCGCCCTTTGCCACAGCTCTTCGTTGCAGATCTTGTCTGTCCATCTGATCTTGAAGATGCGCCTCAGACAGGTGTTAATGAAAGTCTGAATCTTCTGCTGTGTCACCTTTGTCATTCTCCATGTCTCAGAGCCGTAGAGTAGAACCGATTTGACATTGGAGTTGAAGATGCGCAGCTTGGTGGTTATGCTGATCTCTCTAGAGAGTCAGATGTTCTTCAACATGATGTAGGCTGCTCCTGCCTTCCCAGTCCTGGCGGCGACGTCTCTGTCAGTGCCCCCTTGCCTATCGATCACACTTCCCAGGTATACAAAGGATTCGACCTCTCGGATTGGCTCTCCACCTACTGTAACTGGCGTGTTGGCAGTGGTGTTGATCTTCAGGAGTTCTGTTTTCCTCTTGTTGATCCTGAGCCCTGTCTTGGCTGATGTTGCTGCCAGGCGAGTGGTCTTGTCTTGCATCTGGTTGAAGTTGTGCGAGAGGAGCGCCAGGTCGTCAGCAAAGTCGAGGTCGTCCAGCTGTGTCCAGAGTGTCCACTGTATACCGTTGTTCCTGCCTGCTGTGGTGGTCTTCATGATCCAGTCAATAACCAGGAGTAAGAGGAAAGGCGACAGTAGACAACCCTGGCGGACTCCAGTTCAAACATCGAAACTGTCCGACAACTGGCCCGCGTGCGCTACCCTACAGTTCATGTCTTGGTAGGTATGCTGAACTAGTGAGATGAGTTTCTCGGGCACTCCATACTATAGGGTTTTTCAAAGTTGTCAGCAAGCATTTGATAACATTTTTTTTTGTAAGGCAAAAAAAGAAAAAAAAGAGTCTGTTTACGGTATCCCGACC
Source organism: Littorina saxatilis (assembly GCF_037325665.1). NCBI lineage: Eukaryota > Metazoa > Mollusca > Gastropoda > Littorinimorpha > Littorinidae > Littorina > Littorina saxatilis. The sequence continues at coordinate 36,628,167 of NC_090253.1, read as the reverse complement.
GACCCTATTTTTTCGCGCGACCCTAGACTTTTTTGGGGCATTTGGGGGAAAAAAAAGAAGAAAAAAAAGCTGTTATTTGGCAAAATAACTTAAAAAAATGTGGTTTTTTGAGAAAAAAAAATTAAAAAAATAAAAATCCCGACCTACCGACCCTATTTTTTTTGGCCTATGTTACCGTAAACAGACTTTTTTTGTTTTGCCTAATGCTTCGTCTTTTTCGACGGCTGGCCAATGGAGTGCTCACACACACTCACACACACACACATACGCACGCACGCATGCACGCACGCACACACATTCTCTCTAACTTTCTCTCCCTTACATCTCTATTTCTCTTGTTTTCATTAAATACAGTAGATAAACAAAAGTAGTGTGAACATGTGGTTTATTCACCTACAGTAGCAATTGCACTTGGTTGTCAACATCTAGACTATTAAGCACCTGGAAGCTTCTTAACTAAATGTATGTGACAATTAGAAACAAACTGCGTCGTTAAATTGCACAATGTATGCAATTAGTGCACATTAATTTAATTGTTAGAATTTTAATAGTCTTTACAATCAATGTACAGTACATTACATATCAAAGGGAACGTGCACAGTGTATACACTTATTTACACATACAAATGATCGGTTAGCAATGAACTGCTCTAATTGCGTCTATTTTACAGCATGCAACTGAAACAGCACAGTACACAGTGTAGCACATACAACATTAACAAAAAGCAGAACCTGCAAGACGTGTCAGTTTGGCTGAGAGACTGAACTGTAATGTAAGATGATATATAAGAACACATGCGTTGCTTTCGTTACGAAAAATAAACATGGTATAGAGACATTCCTTTCTCTCATAAACGATCATGTCAATCACTACAGATCTATTCAGGCTTTTACATGGAAGAGCATTTAAGAGCATTCTTCCATTTGGACTCACACCAAAAAGCAACGGCCTGGCTGCTTCCCGTGCTGAGTGAGACTTGTTTTTGCTGAATTAATTCTGAAGATATACATTCAGTGGGTGTCATTTACATAATTAACATCACCCCTAAATGTCCACTCTTAATAGTATTTTTGGTGGCAGCCCTGTAATATCTGCACATGAAACAGCTCTTCCTAAAAGAAGTGGTTTGGAGGCTCGCCGAACACGAGAACTATGCCGGCAGGAGCTACGTACATTTGCTCCTAGTAGGCACAACAAAGCCGGACAGGTCTCGGGGCAGGTCTAGACTACGGTGCGATCTCTGGCCATCTAAGTAGGGGGTTTGGCGTCGGGCTACCAACTCAGTAAAAACACTGTAGTTAGAGAAACCGCATCAACATGGCCAGTGAAGAGCACTCTCCTGCAGAGCGTGTGATGCAAGCTGGTGACCTAGCTGGAACATCCCAACCGTGTTGCAGCCCTGTGTTCCCCCGGGAACTTACAGACATTCGTCAATTTGCCGGCGTAAGTCACAGGAAGCAGCCAGGCTGTTGACAGATCTGTCTGAGTGGAAGGTTGCTCCTACCCTACGTAACAGCCTGGGTGGATCTACGTTGCTTTAGAAGATGGTTTACACAGGAAGGAATGCATTTGTTTAATAGAAAAATCAATCAAGGCACAGTAACGTTTGCAAATAATAGTGAACAAAGAATGCATAGAACACTTTGACGATCAGGTGCGCTTGTTTTGTACAGTGAATTAATCTAACTATAGTCAAGCTTTAGCATAGTGAGATTGTTTTTCTGTTGAAAGTTACGACTTCTAGTCTTCAAATAAGTCCATGAGTGGGCTTTCATTTTCAACAAAATAAAAACAAACAAACTTTCAGAAACAGTCACAAAAGAGAGAGAGAGAGAGAGAGAGAGAGAGAGAGAGAGAGAGAGAGAGAGAGAGAGAGAGAGAGAGAGAGAGAGAGAGAGAGAGAGACTCAAGGACCTTGGGGAAACTGGTTAAAGGCAACCAATATATTGGCTTTGCCATTTTGTCCTAGTTTCAGTGCTGTTCTGGTCATTCTGTCTTATTACAGCCTTCTGCTTTTGCTATAAATCAACATTCAGCATTTCAAAGTATAGACATGTATTCTCACAAAAGAATTTATAATGTTCCACTGTATTTTATTTACAAAATGTACAGATTCGTGAATGGACAAAAAGTGGAATGGAAAGAAGGGTATTTTAGCACTGTGACCATTTCTGAGATACGCCCAACACTATACTTGCACCTTAATTTGTTCACCTTCTTCTTTGTGGTACTTACGCGGTTAGTTGTTTAGTTGACACTGCCTGGAGAGAATAGTAACAGAAGGTTGCCTTGCCGTTCTGTATCATATCATATGATTATTGCTCTCAGTGCATTTGAACCCAAAAAGCTATGTATGAATATGATTATTTCTCTCAGTGCAGCTTAACCCGAAAAGCAATGTTTATTCTGTCTTGCTCGGTAACAGTGAACAGTTTGAATGTTTTGTTACCTAATTAAATATTCCATAAATGAGCAACGTCTTAACTTTTTAATTTCAGTAACGGTCTTAGCCCTTTGATTTAAAAAAAAAAGAAAAAAGTTCTTGATTATCTTCTAACAGAAATATGTGCTGGTAAAGCAAACCCAAAATCAAAATGATAATGAGTAGCATTTTGTTACACATTCTGGCAGGCTGCAGCTTTGAGGTGCCTGGCAGACTAACTAGCATCATTATCACACTGGTGCCAGATTGTTCATACCCTTTGAACACCCATGAATAAGTGTAAGATTTCTTTCAAATCGTTTCAAAGTAGACTTGTCCTATCACTTCACTTAATATTATTGTGTCTGCTTTTTTGTGTGTAAACAAGATGTCATATAAACTTCAAACAAAAACGGAAGAAAAATATTAGATGTAGGAGTGACCAAATGTATTTAAAAATGTCCATATTTTGCTGTGTCAGAATTCACACAATCACTGTACATGTAGTTGTGAGCAAATAAATTAGCACCAGAAGTTTTGGTTAGCCTATAATAAAATTATAGTTCACTGCAAATACAAAGTACGCTTTCAGTGACATTGTCTGAGCTACAGATACATATGTTACAAAATTAATGATACTGACCAGGATGATTGTCCACAGAAAGAATTATAAGCTGATTACACAGTTCAATGTCAATGCCAACATCTCAGATTCTAGTCAAACAAAAAGATTAGTGAAAAAAAAAGAAAAATGAAAAAAAAGATGATCCATAGTAATTTCTATCTTCAAAAAAACTAAGTTTTGCAAATGGGCATATACATGTATATATAATGAGTGCAACTATTACAGAACTAAGTGTATACAGTGCCCCCCTCTCTCTCTTTGAGACCTTGCTATTCCATCCAGATTTTCTGCTTGTAGCTCCTGTAAATTTACCTCAATTTTAGGTCTCCCTCCTTTGCAAGACCGGATTTTCTCAGAATTTGGGAGGTCTTAAAAAATAAGGCAACCCACTAATTCACTAATTGTGTCCAACTTCACTACTCACAGTAAAAATGGCAGTTTAATCCTGCTGCGTGCAACATTGTCAAAGAATGTAGATGTTTTGACAACAAGCAATGATTGTTAATTAAAAGTGTATGTCTTCTGTCACCTTTAAGAAAAGCATTGGTGAGATAAGTTAGATCAGTTATCAATGTTAATATTACGTTCCTCTTCAATTCGAATAAGCACATAGGCCATAGCAACCAGTAAATCAAATGTTTCAATGAAGGCACTTTCAATGCAGAATGATGGTGTCTTTGAGTATGCTGAATACTTTGGCAATTTCAGACTGAAAAATGATGTCAAGAAATGATTTGATATCATGACTGTAGCACTTTAGTAGCTCAGATGGAGCTTGTTGAGAATATGGGTATGCCTTCTAGAGGACAATATTAGACTATAAGCAATTAAAACAATACAAGAAAATATTAACTCTTTATCTAAAGCAAGCTTTAATAACAATTACTTCAGGACCTTATAGTAATCTGGCAGCAATTGAAAGTTGACTGAATGAAAAGTATTAAAAAAAATGCAAACCACACTACATGACTTGAAAAATTAACTGATCATTCTGATTGATGACAAATAAGTTTATACTTGATAAGGAAAACATATACATGCAATTTTCTTCTTCAAAGTAAACTTTTTCCATCAAAAATAAGTTTGAGGACTTTTTTCCCACACAAATCTTGATATGCAGACCCAAAGTTATGACTAATGTCTACAGGAGTTGATAAATATATATGTAACACCCCCTACATGCTGACTTTAATTAGGTACCTAATCTTCTCATGTTACGTACCTCGCTCATATCGAATCCCTGCAAGCGGCTGAACATTTTGTCAGACAAGTTTTGTCTATTATAAGATGTTTGGTGGCTTGTTGACAGACCAGCTTTTTTGTTGGTCCAAGTGGACCATATCGTCTTTTGTTTCATCTTTATCGACCAAGGCCGAAGGCCGCGGTTGATAAATATGAGACAAAAGGCGATATGCTCCCCGAGGACCAACAACAAAGTGCTGGTCTGACAACAAGCTACCAAACATCGTTTTTGTCATCATTTTGGTTGTGCAACAAAATGCACAATAACCCACAGGGAGACGAATTTTTAGAATCCAACTCCAGGCCACAAAGCATCGTCACAGTAGCACGAGATAACACGTCAAACTTGTATGTGACGTCAAACGTAGCTTGTTGACGCTTTTCTTCCAGTCTGAAAATGTACAGAGCTGCGATCATACCTGTGAATTCAGTAAGTGTTGAGCATATTTCTTTTCTTTTAAGTGTTTATGACTTTTCGTTGTGGATTTTGCGATTACAGAGATAAGTTGCAAATTGACCATGAGTCGCCGCAGTAATTATCAACATTGATTGGGTCTTTGAGAGTGAATGCTTACAATCGTTGTCCTCGGAAACAAAAATCCAAAGCCACGATGGTTCCACACATCAAACAATCAGCCTGATTGGCTTTTACTTTGACAATCCACGTTTCACATGAAAGCTCAAACCCATTCACCACCTCGAGTTATTGCATGGGGAACATGAGATTTATTTACCAGGTGTTTGTGAATGAAAACTCGTGAAAATGATGACAATATTGTTTGTCTGTGCACTTAAAAGACCGCTGGGTCAATATATCTGTGAATGTAACGTTTTGTTTTGTCAATAATCAAACGTTCCAACAACATATCTTTCCTGTTTTTTGATTCATGTAACGTACCATCATGTCAGCCACTACTGATCTGTCCAGACTTCATCACGTGGGATAACACTCACATCATGTCAGCCACTACTGATCTGTCCAGACTTCATCACGTGGGATAACACTCGCATCATGTCAGCCACTACTGATCTGTCCAGACTTCATCACGTGGGATAACACTCACATCCTTCCACTTGAACACAAACTAAAATGTTAATGGCCTGATTACTCTGTGAAGACAATGAATTTTTGGTTGATTCAATTCTGTAACTTACATGCGAGTGTCAACATTCAAAATTCATTCAGCAGAATATTAATTCTCACACTGCACAGAAAGCAGCATGGCTGTTCAACATTTTTTTGAATGTGCTTAAGAGGACGGATCATACTCTCATTTTGTCTGGAAGCTAGTCTGAGCAGATCTATGAATTTGGCAGACATGATCATAATTCCCATGGGAAGGAATGTATGTTTAAAGAAGCACTTAGCTGATGACAAAAAAAAGAGATGTACTGGCCAGTTGTTGTTATGATGCAGACTAGATGATGCACATGTAGTTACCCCTTGGTACCTTCCGGCCTTGTGCTGAATTGATATTCGGTGTCTCATTCTGTCTTTCATCAAACCTAACAACAAGAATCCCTTTCATACTGACAGTTAATCAGTATCAATTTGTTTAACACTTCATGGGTGCTGCAGTCCCATGCAACACAATACAATGTAACTTAACTGGCTGTGGCATGAATGATATTGATATTGAAGCCAAATGCAGCAAAATGTTGCCAAGCTAAGGATTATCCTGCTACCCCTCCATCCCAGAAAAAAATCTTACACAGTCTGTAAGAACTACATTTTCAGATTTGTGATTTGATTCACACAAAAGTGCGTTCTTAATTGAGTACAAAGCTTCTACCAAACTCACCTACTTCCGTGCACCTATTACGCTGTAGGTCGAATCAATGGCTCTGCTCAGAAAACTGTTAGTAGCCTATCAACCCAATAATTTAACATGCTGAACAGAATGTACTGTGAACCATGCAATAATTGTTCATACATCACATTAAATACTTATTAAATACAAATGTATTAAGATATTAAACTCAAGACATAAACTGTTAAAAATGTCTACCGAGTGAAAAATAAATTGATCAGGAAGGTGCAAGAATCCATAAATGCAACATAAAGAACAGTATGGTCAGTGATCAGCTAAGATCAGAAAGTAAAATAATGCACAAAATCTGACAGCACGTGGATGTACAATGAAATTTCCTTTGTTTACCTAGGTGTCAGTTTATATCAATGTATTCATTGTTAAATGATGCCAGCATTATCAATACAAACAGAAACATTTAAATTAAAATGTAATGACGTTGTTATGTTACACAAAACTAACCGACTTCTAATACCTACATGCATTTTAATTACGAACCAGCATTTGGGGTCCTAAAATATCAGGTATCATAGTCTAGTACAGGCTAACCTTCGCCAAATATCACTTTGCATTAGTTAAGTTTCTTTGTAGAACTGTATATTAGTTTGTGCTTGTGCTGAAATGAAACCTGTTTCCATGTATATATCCATTAATGGTCAATTCCGCCAAGCTCCTTCATACGTAAATTAACTGCCAGGTAATAAATGAAGGTTGCTTGGACCTGAAAAAGATATCACAAACATGTGACCACGATTTTCGGCTCATGGATATTTCTCAAACATGCATGGCAAGAACAGATCCCCCCCTTTTTTTTACAAGTATATATACAAATATATACATTTCTAAATGGAAAAGTTGTATCTCCTGTACACACACAAAAAAGACAAAAATACATTAATGTATTACAAAACTTACATGTACATACAAGCCTACTAGAGCTACTTAACTGCTGAATCACAGATCTGCAGGTACATTTTTTTTAAAACTTTTAGTGTTATATATAGTTAAAGGCACAGTCAGCCTCCCGTAAACCATCACAGATACGGTCAGGCTTTTACACACAGTACGAACACCCTTTCATTTAAACACTCACCGATTGAGAACATCCTAGGTGCCCTCCGTAAAGAGCAAACAATTTTCAAAGAATTTATTTTTGCGTGGTTTATCTTACCCCTGAGCCATCGTGAACCCGTGTGATCCAGTTTCCCTTTTTCACAATGTAGTCGTCAGTTAGTAATTTGAATGCGACTCGATGTGAGCTTATCTACAATAGCACGTTTTTTATGCACAAAACAAACAGCTGTGGTTCACAAGAACTCTAGCGATGGCTTTTGACTGTTGAGAGGAACGGCGATATGCATAAACCGTCGTCTGCTACGACCCTTGCGTGACCCTGCTTCCGGGCTTTTCTTTTTTCAAACTTTCACCACTTCGAATTGTACTGATCTTGTCTTGATGAAAAAAGAATTATTTTATGATTAAAGAATGTTTGTGTAACAAGCTGTCAATTTATTATTTAGATTTTAAAAGTTAGGTCTAGCGCAAAAACGCTCCACGGTCCAAAAACATTCTGATAATCATCGATCCACGGCTATCGCCAGTTTACATCGATAGAATGAGACCCGAAGGGAAGTAACTCATTTTTGACCTGAGTTCAGGATGGGTCCAAAAAATGTTCGAGACAATCTGCAAAATTAATTCTTTAAAAATTGCTCGCTCTTTACGTAGGGCACCTAGGATGTTCCCGTTTGATGAGCGTTCAAATGGAAGGGTGGTTGTACTGTGTGTAAAAGCCTGACAGTATCTGTGATGGTTTACGGGAGGCTTACTGTCCGGGCGTGATTTCCGGTATTGAATATTCATAACAGCCGTCCAGCACCAAAACGAGGCGCCATAGCCGTCCAGCACCAAAACGAGGCGCCATTGTTGTAGAGGACCAAGTCCACAAAAATAAATTCTTTGAAAATTTCCCACGCTCGACAGAAAGCAGCCAGGATGTTCCCGTTCGGTGAGCGTTCAAATGGAAGTATGCTTGTACTGTATGTAGACGCTCGGGGAGCTCTGTGATGGTTTACGGGAGGCTTACTGTGCCTTTAACTATTTTTGTTGTTAAAATTACAACAAAATATTTAACTTTGACCTCTACTGTACAAAACAAACATATCCTCTCTAAAGACTATTTAACTCAGTTAGTAAAACAAACCTTGAAATATCAAACAAACACACAATTCAAACAAAAGCAAACTCTTTACAAAGAAAGACACAGTAACTTAGCTCATCTTGTTTAACGTAAATATTTGTGGAAAGGCAGTAAAATTCTATGTTACATTCTAACCGGAAAACTCTTTTGCACAAACTTTACACGAGTTTCTTATTGTACATGGCATTGAGGTTTAGTAACTGTTTACCCCCCCCCCCCCCCCCACACACACACACATTCATTAATGTCCTACTTATACTGAACAATTTCTCCTCCGCTGATCCTAAACCATTGTTAGCAGACTGAATCAAATATGTACCATCATTAATGTTATTGTCCACACTAGTTGTGGTATGCACTGTTACTATGTAAATCCAACTCATCACATTCTGTTATGTAATAAACAATATGTACGAACATACTACAAACATACTTCTGATAGACGATGCTTGGAAATAACTCTGTCGGGTTTCTATCGGTTGTGAAAGAGTGAATACTCTTGCTTGCAGTGAGTCAAATTTTCCCAGTTATAAGGAGCACATAAAGCTTGCCTCACTATTCCCTCTTTTACAACCCATACAAACCCAGAGTTATTTCCGGAATTCGTCCATTTCACACTTTGGTACACATGACGTCTGAGAACAGATTCAAAGCTGAACAATCTATATATATATTATATACCACTAGTGTCTGTGTGTCTGTCTGTCTGTCTGTGTGTCTGTGCGCGATGCACGGCCAAAGTTCTCCATGGATCTGCTTCAAATTTGGTGGGCATATTCAGGTACACCCGGGACACAACCTGGTCGATGAGATATTTCAACACGTGCTCTCAGCACGCAGCGCTGAACCGATTTTGGTTCCACCTGAGCTACCCGGGCCCCCATACCGACACACCAAAGCCGCTAGACCACATCACAACGCCAAAGTTCTCGGTGGATCTTTTTCAAATTTGGACACCGTATTCAGCTACACCCCGGACACAACCTCATCGACCGAGATATTTCAACACGTGCTCTCAGCGCGCAGCGCTGAACCGATTTTGGTTTTTCTGTTCATTTCACCATTCCCAGTAACTCTTCCTTATCTTCTCCAGTGTTTTGCGTTTATCTCCCTTCCTTCGTGTGGCTTCAATCCATATTCCCGTTACTACGTTACTATTTTTAGAATGTCACTGCGCTGTCCAGAACGCTTCCCTTGCACCTGTAAGTTGTTCTTACTGTCAAAGTGAAAAGGTCGAATCAATTTATAGCCACGCGAAAAATACACTGTCACCTATCTCTATATGTTTATAGATATAGATATACATATATATATACGGCTTCTCTGTGTGTGTGTTTGTGTGTGTGTGGGCAACACCTGTGGATTGTAGAGTTCTGTTTGTGATATGGTCTGGCGGCATTGGTGTGTGTCTATATGTTCAGGCCTTCCTTCCAGAAGCCATAACAGTTATTCTCAATCCCGTTTGAGTGGACTTCGGCTTCACATATGATTGTGGTGTTTCGGCACTCGGTTACATTTGGCGTCGTCGACAGCGATGGGACTCGACATGAGATATTTCAACACGTGCTCTCAGCGCGCAGCGCTGAACCGATTTGGGTTTTTCTCTTTATCTTCTCCAGTGTTTTCAGCGTTTATCTCCCTTCCTTCGTGTGGCGTCAATCCATATTCCCGTTACTACGTTACTATTTTTAGAATGTCACTGCGCTGTCCAGAACGCTTCCCTTGCACCCGGAAGTTGTTCTTACTGTCAAAGTGAAAAGGTCGAATCAATTTATAGCCACGCGAAAAATACACTGTCACCTATCTCTATATATTTATAGATATAAATATACATATATATATACGGCTTCTCTGTGTGTGTGTGTTTGTGTGTGTGTGTGGGCAACACCTGTGGATTGTAGAGTTCTGTTTGTGATGTGGTCTGGCGGCATTGGTGTGTGACTGAATAATCAGGCCTTCCTTCCAGAAGCCATAACAGTTATTCTCAATCCCGTTTGAGTGGATTTCGGCTTCAAATATGATTGTGGTGTTTCGGCACTCGGTTACATTTGGCCACGCTGTCTGTCTCTGTCTCGCGATTCACCCCGGCGAAGCCGGGTATTCCTCTACTACAACAATGTAGTCCTTCCATGATAGTCAATCAGGCACTTACATTTCTTTCGTTACATAACGATTCCTCAACACAAACAAAAGTTATTTAACACTGCCCTGTACATTGAACTATTACAGATGAACCTCAATTAAAAAAAGCTCTTCAATTTCTATTTATCATGAAGTTGATCAACATAACTACATTTTATGCACTGAGTCAAAGGACCAGCAACTACTTTACTGTATAACTGACTGCCTTGTCCTGGTCATATTTAAGAAGTCCTATTCAATTAGTTCTTGCCTGGGCTCTGAAACTAAACAGGTACAAGGCCTATTCAATCAGTTCTTGCCTGGGCTCTGAAACTAAACAGGTACAAGGCCTATTCAATCAGTTCTTGCCTGGGCTCTGAAACTAAACAGGTACAAGGCCTATTCAAGCATGGGATTTCAAACCACCACAATTCATGAGGTAATGAATATGGTAAGTCAGCCACCTACCATTACCAAGTATGGGATTTCAAACCACCACAATTCATGAGGTAATGAATATGGTAAGTCAGCCACCTACCATTACCAAGCTACTATTTAAGAAAAGGCATCATTTTGGAATGACCAGCAAAACACAAGAGGTTCACCTGTTCAATGACATCAATAGCAGCTCATCATACATTCAGAGTTACAGGCCAATGAAGTATTTCACAAAACAAAACATCTGAGAAATGGGATTGACTTTAATATCATATCTTCATCTAGCACGTGCTCAAACCTAAAGCATTTGATATATATACCATTTAGATTTTTGGGAACTGCCAACTTGACTAAAACATTAAAAAGCAGTTACTGCACATTTTGTCTGCGACAAATCTTCATCAAACTATAGCAAACATGCGTACAAACCTTCCTGAACTACCACAACAAACATTTGTTAAATTAACCATCCCCTACTAGCACAGAAAGTCAACCTCTCAACCACAAGGCGACAAACAGTAGAATCCATGCAACATGAACACACCAAGTGAACATCTGCAATTGCTGAACAACACTAGGTTACTGCAGAATGAACGTTCATTTCCCCCTAAAACATTGGCAGCTGAATTTGTGTTTTTGAACCTGTTTATGTAACTTGTAGTTGTACATAGCTTTATGTTGAAGAAGATATACCACTACACTCAGCTTTTTGGTTGATACTGTAACAGACACTCAAATCTTCTAGCTATGCACACCATGTTAGTTTTGTTAATATAGGCTAATACCACTTCTCAGGTAATTCTACTTCATCGTTATTTTCAGATTTACACCTCCAGAGTTAGCAAAAACTCTCAACCAATCCCATCACTGAAGCTCAGTTAATGGCAACATCCTTGGCAAATGTCACACTGCAGCCTTTAAGGAGTTTCGAACACCAGCATATCACATACTTAGGGTTTGAGAGTACACATATGATGAAGTTGAGAGTATCACACACCGTCGTGTGTCCAACAACCTACATGGAGGAGTGAGAGGGGCTGTAGCGTTGTATAGTAGGCGGGTAAGGCACGTCCCCTTGCTGCTGAAGGCGGGACAGGGGGTGGCTCTTGCCGTGCAGTTTGCGAATCTTGACCCCTTCCGATGCCTCCTCCTCCTCCAACACCCCACCAGCCCCAGCCTCCCGATTCCACGGCGATTGCAGGCGGGGTGACATGTGAACACCGTGTCTGAGCCCTGGCGTGTAATGTGAAGGGACGTCCTCTGCTGAGCGCGGTCGCCTTGACGCAGACTGAGAACCCACACTGTCTGAGCTTACCTTAGTCACATGGCTGCTAGGTGAGCGAGATTCTGGCACCGACTGTTCTTCCAAGGATTTGGATTTGGTGACGGAATCACGAGGGTGAGATCGCAGGACAGCCGAGTGTTCCCATTCCTGCCTGCAACCGCGACTGTCGCCGTGATGATGAGAAGCAGGCGGTACTACGGAGGCTGCGGCATTGGCTGAACTGTCTGATGTTCCTGAAACGGACTGCTCTCCTTCACTGCTATCACCATAGGGGCTGTGTGATTCAAACTTCCCACATAAATGCCTTACAACGGATGGTGCATGGTCACTCTTGCTCCTCTCACTAAGCGCTAAACTGCTTTTGGAGCTTGTGGCAAGGGATGGGACCTCTTCCCCACCACAAGCCTGGGCGGGACTACCAGCTTCACTGCTCAGCTCCCCAAAGGATTGCCCTGGCTGGGACTGAGACGCACAGGACTGTTCTGAAGACTCTGACAGGTGTCTGGCCATGCTGCTGGCAAACTCGGGTGATGGTTTGTACAGAGACGGCCCAGACTTGGACCTGGTGTGCTGCTTCTCCTGTCTGCCGCTGCTGTCCAGGATGATGATCTTACGCTCGTGCTTGGGATGCTTCGTCTCCTTCTCTATATTCTTAACCAGATGCTTGACCAGGCTTGTTCTTTCCCCGCTGCTCTCCTCCTCTGTTCGCGTTGGAGAAGTAATGAAAGCGGAACCAATCTCACGGATCATGGCCAGTGTCTCTGGGTCAAAGTTGCTTTTAGCCACCGGCTTCTTGGTTGAAGGGAAAGAGTGTGAATAAGGCCTGAAAGAAAAAGAACCTCTTTCCGTTTTCGCTTGAGATGGTTCTGCTACACCATCGTCTTCAGAGCCTTCACTGCTGAACCGGCTTCGTGGAGTGTGTAGAGGGTCTACAGCTGCCAAACCCCTCTCCATAGTGTTCTTGGGGTGCTGCTGTGCTGTGAACTTGCTGCCATCACCCTGCCCTTTGCCAGCACCAAACAAACTGGCTGAGAAAGGTCCCTCCGTTTCACCTTTACCATCTAGTTTAAATTCTGACTGTTTTGACACCGCCCCCTCCAACAAGGGGCTTGCTACCGTGAGAGAAGGCTGCACAAGGTAAGGCCACTGTTGCTTTGCTGTTGGAATGCTGTGAGTGTTCTTTAAGCCATTGTGTGATGAGTCCGTCACTGTAGGGATTTCACTGAACTGGGTGTGAGTAGATGTGAACTGCTGGGCCAGACCTGCTGTCTCTGCGACATCATCTAAAGAGGCGCTCCCTGCACTTTCTGACGACATTGATCGCTGCCGAGCCTTTGTCCCCTTGTTTTCAATTTCTGTGGGAGAAAAAAACACGAAAAATATGTTTCAAGGATTACAGCTGCGACATAGTCTAGTTTCTCTCTCTAAAAAACAACCCCCCCCCCCAAAAAAAAAAAAAAAAACCCACAAAAAACTGTGGAACTCACAGAATGAAACTGAACGCACTGCATTTTTTCACAATGGCCGTAGTCCGCCGCTCGCGCAAAACGCAATGAAATCAACGAGCCTGTTTAGCGCGGTAATGGTTGCGCTGTGCTGCATAGCACGCTTTTCTGTACCTCTCTCTTAGTTTTAACTTTCTGAGCGTGTTTTTAATCCAAACATATCATATCTATATGTTTTTGGAATCAGGAACCGACAAGGAATAAGATGAAATTGTTTTTAAATTGATTTCGGACATTTTATTTTAATCATAATTTTTATATTTTTAATTTTCAGAGCTTGTTTTTAATCTAAATATAACATATATATATGTTTTTAAAATCAGAAAATAATAAAGAATAAGATGAACGTAAATTTGGATTGTTTTATAAAAAAAAACATTTTTAATTACAATTTCCAGATTTTTAATGTCCAAAGTCATTATTTGATTTTTAAGCCTCCAAGCTGAAATACAATACCAAAGTTTGGTCTTTGTCGAAGATTGTTTGGCCAAAATTTCAATCAATTTGATTGAAAAATGAGGGTGTGACAGTGGTGCCTCAACTTTGACAAAAAGCCGGATATGACGTCATCAAAGACATTTATCCGAAAAATGAAAAAAACGTCTGGGGATATCATACCCAGGAACTCTCTGTAAAATTTCATAAAGATCGGTCCAGTAGTTTACTCTGAATCGCTCTACAAACACACAGACACACACACATACACCACGACCCTCGTCTTGATTCCCCCTCTATGTTAAAACATTTAATCAAAACTTGACTAAATGTAAAAACAACAACAAAACATTAAAACACTAAACTGTAAAGAGATACATCTTTCCATTTTCAGGGCTAACACCTTTCCAGTTCTCGCCGGAAATCCGGTTTTTGAAAACTTTTAAAACCGGAATATCCGGTTTCTTCAAGTAAAACCTTGTACTTTGTCCCTACAAGATAATAAAAAAAAACCACTCAGCTTCTGAGGGGCACCGCCGTGGACCCTGGCCTTTCAGGTTTTTCTTTTTACATTTAGTCAAGTTTTGACTAAATGTTTTAACATAGAGGGGGAATCGAGACGAGGGTCGTGGTGTATGTGTGTCTGTCTGTGTGTGTGTGTGTGTGTGTAGCGATTCAGAGTAAACTACTGGACCGATCTTTATGAAATTTTACATGAGAGTTCCTGGGTATGATATCCCCAGACGTTTTTTTCATTTTTTGGATATATGTCTTTGATGACGTCATATCCGGCTTTTTGTAAAAGTTGATGCGACACTGTCACACCCTCATTTTTCAATCAAATTGAAATTTTGGCCAAGCAATCTTTGACGAAGGCCGGACTTTGGTATTGCATTTCAGCTTGGAGGCTTACAAATTAATTAATGACTTTGGTCATTAAAAATCCGAAAATTGTAATTAAAACTATTTTTTTATAAAACGATCCAAAATTACGTTTATCTTATTCTTCATCATTTTCTGATTCCAAAAACTTATAGATATGTTATATTCGGATTAAAAACAAGCTCTGAAAATTAAAAATATAAAAATTATGATTAAAATTAAATTTCCAAAATTGATTTAAAAACAATTTCATCTTATTCCTTGTTGGTTCCTGATTCCAAAAACATATAGATATGATATGTTTGGATTAAAAACACGCTCAGAAAGTTAAAGCGAAGAGAGGTACAGAAAAGCGTGCTATGCAGCAGAGCGCAACCACTACCGCGCTAAACAGGCTCGACAATTTCACTGCCTTTTGTACGAGCGGCGGACTACGGTCATTGTGAAAAAATGCAGTGCATTCAGTTACATTCTGTGAATTCCACAGCTTGACTAAATGTAGTAATTTCGCCTTATGCGACTTGTTTTTTTGTGTAAGCCCTGCATTATTCTACACTGCGCCTGTCAACATTAAGACATACTATTCACTTTAATTTTGGGGGGAATCTTTTACTGACTGTAAAACATATCATAGCTCAAACCAGAACATTCTGCAACTATTAGAAAAAAGAAGAAAGAAACAACACCAAAAAAACAAAAACAAAAACAAAAAAATAACAGAGAGAAATATTAGCAGGTATGACTGATGCATTCTAAACAACCTAACAGTAATAACAGTCATACAAAGTAATAGCACTCAGATTTCACAAGAATTTGTTTCAAATGCAAAAGCTAAACAAATGTCCACCCCATTTACATGCCATTTGTAGGAGGGAGCACTCATGAAGAAAAGGAAATCTCTGTTTTTGTCAGAGGTTCCAACACATTCTGTACATTTGATTTGAAAAACAAAAAAGTACAGTGGGGTACCATGCATAGGTGAGGCATGCTAAACAAACAACGAAGACCATGCAAGCCAAAGAACAAATCCAACAGGCACAAAAAAAGAGGAAGCCCAAAAAGAGAAGCCAACAACAAAAGCCAAACCTTGCTTGTGTCGGAGGACTTTTCCGACTTTGACGGGCACGCACTCTTCACCAAAGGTGTAGACGGTGACCTCCTTCCGCCCCTCACCCTCTCTCTCACCCTCCACCACCTCCACCATCTCCACATCCTCCGGCACACCCGCCTCCCCTTCACACTCTAACCTAAGTGTTGGCAATCCCACCCCTGCCCCTTCTTCTCCTGCTCCCTCCATCTCTGTGGCAGGTTCTGGGGGAGGGGAGACAATTGGGGTGCAAGTTTTGCGCCTTTCGGAGTTACGGTTCCTGCTGCTGTCACGTTCTTCTCGCAGGCTGGAGGTTCTCCTGATGGCTTTCATGCCAAAGATCGCCTGGTCGCAGTCTTCACCAAACAATCTGTGTAAGACAGTGGAGGGTAGCAGAGAAAGAAAAAAAAATTGTATCATGCAAAAAAAATGGTGATGCAAGTGCAAAGTAGTCGGTGAATATTGTGACAGGAATTGAATTGAAAAAAACAATGCAAAGGGTAAAGAGAAGTAAAAAATTTGAACATCTGGACAACTGGAAAAAAGACATTAAAAACAAATAGAAATCGAAAACATGCTAACCAAGACCAAGCATGCAAAAGTGAAATAAGTTATTTACAATAGTAGTCATCATAAGAACAGATGTTCAATGAGCACAAATGTGTACTTACAATCATACATTTTTGAGAGAAGGGATAAACTGCATGTTTTCTTGCAAACATGATTTTAGATCTGACCGCTGCCAAAAGTGGATGACTGGTAGTATTTTCAGTTATAGAATTATTGAAAGATTGCAGCTGATATTTGAGGCATTACAAAAAGTATTTGATATCTACTGCTGACTCTTTATGGTGCATATCTAACTGATATTTCAAACCCAGTACCTGAACAAAACAAGTGCAAGTGATATTGAAAAATAGCATGTGCCTTGACGTGTAACCAATCTCATAACTTGTACCAGACACTCACTTTTGTCGCTGCTCAATCTCTTGCCGTGTTCGCTGTACTGTGCCAGGTATCAACGGGATTTCTTCCCTCTCATAAACAGATCTTGGCCGTCCATCAATCTCCATGTCTTGCGTATCAAGGGCAGACAACTCCACACAACTTTCACACTGCGGCATGGTGGCAGGTGCTTCTTTCACATGGCTGACAGCTTCCAACAAAGTTCTCTCCGATTCCAGAACGGATTCTTCTTCAGCTGCTTTTGATTTGCCTGAACCGCTTGCCGGAGTGGCACTCTGTGCTGGTCCGCAAAATTCCTCCCTGAGGTCGCGCACTTTACCGTGGTTCCATGGAATCTGCTCCCTGCTGTAATACTGATGGACTCCCATGTCAAACTCAGTCTTCTCTTCTGCAGTCATCGGACACGTGTCGTCCGAGCTCTCGCCGCTGGTACCTCCTATGACGATCTTTGGCACAGGGGTAGATGTTTCACCCTCGCCCTCAGACCCCAACTGAAAAATCACCGGCTCTGCTTTGCTCCCCCCGTTCTCTTTTCTCGCGACTTCGCCGACCTGAACCTCCGCCTCCTCTACTTCCATGGATTCAGGTGGCACCTGGTCGGTGGATGACTCTCCGATACTCTCCAGTTTGATCCACGAGCTATCTGGCTTGATTCTTGACGGCCCTTCACCAACAGTTAGAGCCTGCCCAGCTTTTGAACCGCTTCCATTTTCTGCCTCTCCTTCCTGGGGCTGGGTACTGAAGGAAGGGGATTGTTCTGAGTTGGGGGAAGGTAAGTCTGGTAGATATTCTTCCATGGAGTCAGCACTGCGAGAGTCGGTCTCAAAGTCCTGCTCCATTCCGGTGTAGTCGGAGCCTTTGCCTGCAAACCAGTGACACTGATGCTAACCCATGATGCGTAAAACTCTCTCTACAACTGAAACGTGGGGGAAAAAATGAAACTCCAAGAGGAAATGATGGTCTTAGGTGTGTAATTCAGGGAAAAAGAGAACTGACCAGACATTCAAAGCAAAACACATACATATATATATACACACGTGGAAGGAGGATTTCACGGAAGGGGGGGTATTCCACAAGAGCAAGAACACTGCGTGTATGTACACCAAGCAACCATTACCTTCTACATTTCAGGTGTGTAAATATAACGGGAACACACATACAAACTACGACTTCATCCCTGCTGTTCCTGAAAGCTACTGTACACATCCATGCAACCATGGCAAACTCAAGGTCAACTGGCGACAGGGAAAGGAACAACTTACGGAGAATGAGTTCCTCGTCCGGTATCAGGCCTTCAGTTCCTTGCATCACGCGGAAGAGACTGTCGCCTAAAACAAAACCCTGCTGTGGCCCTTCCACCACCTCCTCCCCCTCCACTCCGCCTTCGTCCTGCTCCGACCTGGACCGGAACACTTCACGCTTGTTGCTGCAACATTACAAAAAGAAGGGTGAGAATGTTGCTGCAACATTACAACAAGTCGCGTAAGGCGAAATCCAAAATTTTAATAATAAATTTTCATTTAATTAATATACTTACCCAACTCACATATAGCAATTAACTCTAGTTCAGTGCTGGTAACGCTGTACGCGTTCCCCTTGGTAACAAGGGAGACCACCCTAAAAAAGAGTGATCCATCCCATAATATCAGACCGATGCCCGGTCCAACATCCGTATGCGTGCGCATACGCCGCCATTTGTATCATCCGAACGAAGCCCAACTCACTACTTTTTTAGAACCCAATACCACCACAGCGGGGAGGCGGGAGGGTTTAAACGATGTGAGTTGGGTAAGTATATTAATTAAATGAAAATTTATTATTAAAATTTTGGATTAAATTACATATTATTACCCAACTCACATATAGCAGATTGCTACTATAGGTGGTGGGTACATAGCGAAATTATGATATTAGAACCTGTCCTGCGACTACCATAACAGGTAACGCGGAACTGCCGTCCTGTATCAAGACGTCTCTGAGGTAGAAGTTAATAAAAACCTCCTCAGACCGCCAGTAAGCCGACTCCAGAACTTCAGCCCAAAACAAGGCCCGACCGGAGGACTGCCAAAGAGAAGGCCCATGCCCTTGCCTCATACGTTCTAGCTATAGTGAAAGGCAAAACTGCCCTAACGTCTCCAGACTGTGTTTGTCAACAGGTAAACCCCCGTGTGATCAACATGGAGACTCACTTGGTTAAAGTCCCTTTCGCAATATCCTTACACCCGCTGTGTTAAGTGATATCATAAAACCTTCCGACTTTCTGACCAATGCCAAGTCCGTGACAGGTACCTTCTGAGCGTCCTCACGGGACAGACAACCACATCAAGCTCCCCAGGAGCAAGAAACCAGTGTAGCAGTCCATCTAGGTAAGGTTGACTACCAAACGTCATACCTCTACCAGAGTAGATAGACCTACTTCCCTCCTAAAATCAGTGTTTAACGTCGTTTCCAACCGTTCAAGGTTAAATCACGACGGAGAAGAAGATAAAGCAAATGCCCTTTGATTCAATGATCTAACAAGATCCGTGAAAGTCAGAAAAATCTTTGAAACTCAAAAAGTTAAACTGGCTAAACGTGACTCAAAAGAAGCCAACTTCTTGCTCCAAGAATTGAAAAGCAAATGGAAGCTGGTTGACCCCATTTATCGCTTAAATGCCGAGGTTAAATCACGACAGAGAAGAAAGATAAGGCAAGCGACCTTAGATACAAAGAACTAACAAGCTCCGTGCGAGTCAGAAAAATCTTCGAAAACCGAAAAGTTTAATTGGCTAAACGTAACTCTAAAGAAGCCAAACTCTTACCTCATGAATTGAAAGCGTAATTTGACGCTTGTTTCCCCATTTTCCGCTTAACTGCCGGAAAACTTAAAAGAAACCCACAAGTCATAGATCGATCTTTCTTAAAAAGGCTGTCTTTATTCAAAATAGCCAGAAAGCACGCTTACTCCCACTTCTCGCAGCAGCTACTAGAGTAAGCTTGGCCGTTTCCCGTGTTAAACAGTCAGGCTAGCCGTTAAAAAGGGTTAAAGCAAAGCTGCACCGAGCTGTACCAATGTGACAAAAATCTCATAAAGTCTTAGAATAAGACATGGAAGACAAAAGGGAAACCCAAAAAGGAAGGTGGATAGCCACCTGCAATACACGGAACGACGAGGAGTTCTTTCCATAAGAAAATAAGCACTTTGAACCACGCCAGTCAAGTGGCAAGTGAACAAAACACAAAAAAAACCTATAAAGACTCTGAACCAAATCCAGAGTTGAGGCGGAAGCCCCTGAGTATCTCAAGGATACCCCTACAGTAGACATCCGTGCAATTCGAATGTGAGAAAGCAACAAAAGCCTTCTTGCCAGCCTTAAGAGGTCTGGACACCAAGACTGCAAAGACCCGTCTGTGCGACCGAAAGGGTCGCCGAACAGCTCTATAAAAGAGCCCTGTGAAAGCGAGGGTGACAAGCCAAAGCTAAAATAGACAACAGCCAGCCTGAAGCTTTTTGTTTGGAAACAAAAAACCGCCAAGGCCTGCCTAACGCTTTTCCTTTTTACCATGAGCTTCTCTTAGAAGGAAAAACCCCGCGTGCATAGCAGCGGATTCGAAGAGATAACTTTCAAACGAGAAAGAGATTAAAGTCACGCCAAAAGAACAAAACTTTAAAGGCAGAGGCTTACTCCTAGGTAAAAGACGGCAAAGCAACATCCTTTGTATCTGCGTCCTGTAGGACCACAAAGATAGCCATTCAGAACGTAACCGCCCAGACGAGAGAAAATAAAAACAAGTACAAAAGAGCCCATCAAAAAGAAAAGATGAGACAATCTACCCGAGCTAGGAGATCTTGATCTTACAGACAGTTTCTCCTAGCTATCAAAAACCCGATGGATGTTTGCCAAACCCGAGGGCGGTTCCGTAGAACGCAAAAAGAGAACCTAAGTTCTTAGGCTTGGAGTTAACCGAAGCCTACAGAAAGAGCTCCGTGAGTGACACGCTACTTGAGCGTGCAACACAAGCCAAAGCACCCTCGCCCCAGGTATAAAGTCAAGCGTTGTCCACCAAGGAAGAGCCAAGTGGTGACAAAGAAGACTCGCTTGTGAAAACTTCCACAAGCACAAAGGATCCCGACGGAGGATCTAAGGGCTTGACACTCAAAGATTCTCCTCGGAAAGCTAAAAAAAAACTACGAACTGCCGCGAACAGCGACACAAGTGAAGTAAGAGCCTCCCTCCTGTTCAAAAGCATTATAATGATCATCGAAATGATGAGACCCAGTCACCCATCCCGATAAGGCGAAACTTGCCAACATCGGAAAAGTTTCGAAAAAACCAAAAAAGTTTCAAACGCCAGAACTCCATGACCAGATCTCCATCCACCTGTCCCATGCCAGCTGAAAGACTGGAAGGGGAAGTGGATACAGCCTGTAACAGCAAAGGAACCGCAGTAACGGAACCGGAAGCCAAAAGCTGAAAAGTGCCGACTACCAACGCAGTGTTAACGGTAGAAGGCTGTCCCATCCTGTAACCGGAAGACGCAGCCGCAAAAGCGGAGGCGAAACCGGCCGTGGATTAGTAAACATGAGAACCAACCGGTTGTATAGAAACACACCGGAAGATTCCATAGAACCTCGACCCATTACAGCTGCGAGCGCCACTGCCCTTGCTAACTTGAAATGGAACCTGAATACAGTGCTAATCGTTAATGCGGAAGCACCTACATCTGAACAGCCGTCAAGCACAACCGTGCAATCCGGAAGCTGCCTTCCTGTTTGACTCAAATTATCCAACAAGGAACCAGCCTTACTGCTCGCTTCCTGCCCCCCGGGAGGAAGCGGAAGTCAAAACTACAAGACATATGCCATCTTCAGGGCAATGAACGACGATTCCCAGCCGCGGAAGTGAACTGCTGTTCCTCCGAACTCCGGAAGTCGTCGAACAAAGGCAGGGGTGGACGAGGCAAAAATATTCCTCAGCCACTCCTTCCTGTCAAGTCCTAAATGCCGTTTATCACTGCGCACATCACTGCGCTGGACACCTTGAACAGCAAGTTAAGTTGGGTGACATCCACCACCGTGGACACCTCTCCACACATCACCTTCCTACTCGGTATCAAAGTTAGGAAGGTGACCCCCCGAGAGACTCGCATGGTCAATCCAAGAATCACCCAGCCCAACAACTTCCTGCCCCCAGGGCGGAAGCTTACGTTGCCCAGCCACGAAAATGCGTGCTACATTCCTCGCGCGAACATACACCACTTTCACCGGAGAACCCGGCTACACGTGGCCATATGCCAACTCCAGGGCAATGGACAACGATCCCCGAAAGCTGAAGAGAACATCCTGTTCCTCCGAACTTCCAGAAGTCGGAACCGGAAAGAGGTGGAGTCAGTTACGCCCTGCTCTCAACCACCCCTTCCGGTCAAAACTTAAATGCCGTTTTCCGCCGACCACGTCACTGCGCTGGACAACTTGAACGGCAAGTTAAGCTGGGTGTCGTCCATCCCATGGACGCACCCTCGTTAACCTTCCTGCTCGCCATCGTAGTCAGGTAGGTGACCCCAGAATGACACCCATGGTCAGCCCCAGAGTCACCAATAACTTAAATGCCATTTCCGTTAGCCCACGTCACTGCGCTGGACAACTAAAACGGCAAGAAAGCTGGGTGTCGTTAGCCTTCCTGCTCGCCATCGAGTCAGGTAGGCCACCGCGGCCTATTCAGTCACACCGCCCTGCTGGAAACCAGACGCAGGAGGTTGACCTACAGACGGACACCCGCGGTCCGTCTCTCAAGGCTGGGAATCCTCTACCACTGAGGCATCCCCGTCATCCGCCCTACCCTCCGACTCGAGATCAAGCTCAGAGCCAGGAGGCAGAACATCAGACAGTTTATCGTCGGCAGAACCGACCACTTCCTGCCCCCTGGGCGGAAGAGGACTAAAACGGTCCCCGATATTCTCATTAAGAGACGTACGGAGGCGTTCGTCCTTTCGCTGCTCATAAGAACTCTCACGGCCTCCAACGCACGAGAGAGCCCCCTGAGCTCGCACACCGGCAAGCGGTGTAGACATACCTTGTACTGGTGTCACATTCGGGAGAGACACCAAGTCGGTACCCCCATCCTGCGAAGCATGGACATCCGCCCGAGTCACAGTCGCCGAAGGCTAAGCGGAAGTCGAAGCCGGAACTGCAGGCGACCGCCGGATCTTGGCTAAGGAAAAAACATCAGAAACACCCGACGGAAGCGCACACAATTCCTCCCGAGTGGAAGATAATCCAGACGCTAATGACGAAAACTTGAGAGCTCGGCGTCAACAATAAAGAAGCAACGTCGGCTGGCGCTAACCCAGGGCAGCCAGGCAAAACAGAAGCAGAAGAAGCTACACCAGAACGACTACTCTTGTCAGAAAGAAAACAAGTCTGACCGGAAGATTGTTCGTACGTCTGCTAACACGGGAGACTTAACAGAAGTTGACTCAGATGACACAGACGCGGACTTCCCTGCGCCCTTATCTCTCCTTGAGCTTCTTTTCGGAGGCGTAACGTCAGCTACCTGCCTCGAACTAAGCTTCCGTTTAGCGCTATCAACAAGCGCAGCCTCCGCCATAGCAAACGACTCACGAAAAATTTCACAGAAAACAATTTCAGAAAAATTTCACAAGTACACACGAGCGACGAAAACGTCGCTAAAGTTACAACAAAAACGGAAAGATCTCACCACACAGCATAGGTACAGGTGTAAAGTAAAGGCGGCGACCAAGGGGAGAAGCCAAAGCAAAAGACTCTGGCGAAAAGCTGAAGACAGCAGGAGCGTACATCAGGAGCGTCCTACCCAGTTGAACCGCTGAGAGAGAATGATACAAATGGCGGCGTATGCGCACGCATACGGATGTTGGACCGGGCATCGGTCTGATATTATGGGATGGATCACTCTTTTTTAGGGTGGTCTCCCTTGTTACCAAGGGGAACGCGTACAGCGTTACCAGCACTGAACTAGAGTTAATTGCTATATGTGAGTTGGGTAATAATATGTAATTTAATTACTACATTTAGTCAAGCTGTGGAACTCACAGAATGAAACTGAACGCACTGCATTTTTTCACAATGACCGTAGTCCGCCGCTCGTGCAAAACGCAGTGAAACTGACGAGCCTATTTAGCACGGTAGTGGTTTTGCTCTGCTGCATAGCACGCTTTTCTGTACCTCTCTTCGTTTTAACTTTCTGTGCGTGTTTTTAATCCAAACATATCATATCTATATGTTTTTGGAATCAGGAACCGACAAGGAATAAGATGAAATTGTTTTTAAATTGATTTCGGAAATTTAATTTTGATTATAATTTTTATATTTTTAATTTTCCGAGCTTGTTTTTAATCCGAATATAACATATTTATATGTTTTTGGAATCAGAAAATAATTAAGAATAAGATGAACGTAAATTTGGATCGTTTTATAAAAAATTTTTAATTACAATTTTCAGATTTTTAATGACCAAAGTCATTAATTAATTTTTAAGCCACCAAGCTGAAATGCAATACCGAAGTCCAGCCTTTGTCGAAGATTGCTTCAGAAAAATTTCAATCAATTTGATTGAAAAATGAGGGTGTGACAGTGCCGCCTCAACTTTTACAAAAAGCCGGATATGACGTCATCAGACATTTATCCGAAAAATGAAAAAAATGTCTGGGGATATCATACCCAGGAACTCTCATGTAAAATTTCATAAAGATCGGTCCAGTAGTTTACTCTGAATCCCTCTACACACACACACAGACACACACACACCACGACCCTCGTCTCGATTCCCCCTCAATGTTAAAACATTTAGTCAAAACTTGACTAAATGTAAAAAGAAGGGTGAGAATGTTGCTGCAACATTACAAAAAGAAGGGTGAGAATGTTGCTGCAACAACACAATGGAGGAAACAGGGGTGAAAGGTGAGAATGTTGCTGCAACATTACAGAAAGAAGTAAACTGGTATGAAAGGTGAGCATGAGAATAACGATGAATGGAACGCACTCTTGACATTTTCTTTCAAAGAAATGTGTCGGGTATTGTCTGGAAGAACTTCCATCTAATTTCATTAAGATCTGTCCGATAGTTTTCCTGGAATTTCTCTCCACACACACACATATATACACACACATACACCACCACCCTCATCTCAATCCCTGGTCTATCTGAAAACATTCAGTCAAAACTTGATTAAAGGTCAAAACAAAGCAAAAATCAACAACAACACACACACACGCACACACCAAAAAATATGGAAGTCCACATAACACTTACCTTGCATTGAGAATGCCTTCATAGGTGTGCAACTGCTCCATGAAACCCTTGTTTGGTCTGACACAGCTGCGTCGGGCTTTCACAAAGTCAAATGCTTCCGTCAGTGACCAGCGGTTTTCCTTCATCAGGTATGCCATTACCTGTCACAATACAGCAATAAAATTGATATATACTCTCCATAATTTTGTTGTGTGTGTGGTCCTAATTGCACACTAGATTGCATTAACCTAACCTTCTGATGTTACCAAAGAAAGAGTTCCATTTGCAATACAATTCATATATTCAAGCCCAGTACTCAGAGTACTTAATCAGCTGCACCAAAGCAAGTGACAGACTGTTTTCAAAACAATTAAAATCTCAAGAATTGTGAATCCTCAACGGACCAGAAATGTATATATATATATATATATATCTATGATTAAGACCATAAGACAGTTAAAGTATGTCTACAATATTTCTACCACACTTGATATTCATGATAAGCTAATAAACTGTGTTCTAACACAAAGAGCATGCCAAATTGAAGGAACCCACAGTTGTTTAAAGGAGAATATTCACTATCTGTTGAACATGCTTTAAAGTGAAAAGAGTATGTAAATGTCGTACTGTTGAAGCAGAGCGGCTCACTCCCATCTTGCAGTGCACCAACACCTTGCTACCATGTTTTCTGAAATGAAAGCAAATGGCTGACGTTAGAACTCTTCATTGCAAACCCTAACAAAACCATGAGCCCCTCAGGTAAAACTACATTCACAATGACTTATGCAATGGAAGATCATTCAGGAGAAGCCAAACACACATTAATCCAGAATTACCTGATGATGGGAACAACAGACCCGGGAACACCTGTTTTGTTCTTGGAGTATTCTTTAAACAAACTTGGCGTATTTTCAGAAAAATGAGTGTACTCCACACAACATTTGAACATCCATGATTCAAACATGCTTCGCACGCGTTCGTTGTAAGCTTACCCTTAAAACTAATGATTCTTTCAGTTTCAATGTTTAATGCCAAACGCTGTAATCATTGATCAAATGCCGAGTTATAAAGTTCTTTTTAATCATTAAAATAAACAGTGCCCCAGTAAATAGACTGGGATGCGCTCGTGAAGAGAAGCGGTGTAGGAGAGTTTCTTGTCGTATTTTTTTTCAACCGACCGTACTGGTCGTATTTTAGACAAAAAGGCGTACAAAATACGGCGAAGTCGTATGGGTTCCCAGGTCTGGAACAATGATATTAAACAAGGTCCAGCTAGGCGGTGGGGTGTTTCAACGTGGACAGTTTTCACAACAGGATCAAACGATGATGTGCCTGACCCTATAAAGTGATTTTTTTATCTGAAGCAAGTCCGGTGAAAATTGTGCCAATGTGAACAGCGCTAACACTCAGACTAGCTGGCTTGCAAATTTGGGCTTGTCTTTGTTGTTTTCTGGCTAGGCCTAACCCAATCAGGAAGCGCGATAATAAAAGTCTTCAGCAAGTCATTGGTAAATCGCTGAGGAGTCGAGCAGCGCTCAACTAAGTTTCCCAGTTGCTGCTTAATCTGAACTAAATCGTTGGAACCGTTCACAAAGCAGAATTTACGCTGACTTGGCCTCAGCGACTCGGGAGCCACTTCAAATGAACTAGAGTTGGAAGAAATTTGGTTGCAAGTGACCATTAGCACTTCACACAGTTAAATGCCGGCACTCACTTTGCCTTGTGGATGAACTTGTGAGTTTTGGGCCAGAACTTCAAAAGGTCCGAGGATTCCACATCATACAGACGAACATTGTAGTAGTGTAACATTCCCGTGAAGAAGTTGTCGATCTCACGCGTAACATTCAGGATGTATTTGATCCTGTCAAAAGAGAAAACAATTAGAGTCCAACCTGGTTATAACTACCACCCAAGGGACTGACCAAAAGTGGTTGTTACAGACAGGTGGTCGCCATGGAAAGGTGAATAATGTAGAAGAAAAACTCATCTGGGATAATTCAGAGGAATTGTTGTGGGCAGGTGATAGCTGTCAAGAAGTGGTCGAGGAGAGGGCATAAGGACAGGTTTGGCTGTACTTGACTGTTATCTATGTCAATGCAAATAAAATCTCTCTTGAGTCTGAGCTGGTTCTGTAACATCAATTTCTCACTCCAGTGGTCTACGTTTATCTGTCTTAAACTAATCAGATCAATATTCTGTGACTGCTGTGATGGGCATCCATAAAATCCATATGCGCTTCTGTTGTGCATGTTCTACGCTCTACTTCTTCTTCTACAGCGTTTGACGTTGTTCCATGTTCATTTTACAGATTGTACTCGAAACAAATCCTGATAAATCAAACCAAAGCCATTTTTTCTCAAAAAGCCCCCAGACCACTGCAGGATTTCTCTTTTAAAGATGCATACTTGTCTGTTTGAAGGGAAAGAACTCATACAGGAAGCCCTTTAACACCATTACAAACTGTCAACAAAATTAAGATGAGGAAAAAACAAACCAAACCTAAAACAGAAAAACAAACAACCCCCTCCTACCTCGCCCCTCCACTTTAACCCAAGCATATAATAAATCTTTCTTAAACAGAAATTAAAAAACCACAAGAATGGCAAGTTATTGGAATTTTTAATTTATGACAGAACAAAGCAAAACATTCCAATCAATGTACTTTGACCCAAAGGTCTGTTAAGTGAACAAACAGACTAACACTTACGATACAAATAATGAACTTAGCCAAGGTGTTTCTGTTTCCAATCTCTGGAAATAAATCCAATGTTTTATTTTGTCATAAACGTTCCAACAACTTACCATTCTTGGTTTTTTTATTCAGAATTTTGGAACGTTAGCAGTCTATCTGTTTTTGGATTTATCAAATAGAGAACACAATATCATCACTTCATACTACATTGGGGTGTGCACGTTAAAGATCCCACGATTGACAAAAGGGTCTTTCCTGGCAAAATTGTACAGGCATAGATAAAAATGTCCACCAAAATACCCGTGTGACTTGGAATAATAGGCCGTGAAAAGTAGGATATGCGCCGAAATGGCTGCTATCTGCTGGCCGATGTGAATGCGTGATGTAATGTGTAAAAAAATTCCATCTCACACGGCATAAATAAATTGCATAAAAATTTTACAAAATAAATAAATCCCTGCGCTTAGAACTGTACCCACGGAATACGCGCGATATAAGCCTCATATTGATTGATTGATTGATACTGTTACACGACACTTGAGATTGCCACAAGTTCTCAAACGTCGTATAGTTGTGTTCTTTTATTCTACGTCGCCCGTCTTCGCAGCAACAGAAAACAACTCGTCAAATTGAGTTCGAGGATTTATTCAGCATTCAATACATACAACTGCACATCGTAGCAGAACTCAAATAGAAGCTTTCTTAACATTCAAATCGCGCTGGCATATATAGTAAATACTCAATCTCGAGAATATTCCAGACCGAACATGATACAACTACATTATACGAGCCGTGCATGGACTAAACTAGCGACATTCTCTTATGACGTACATCAAAAGCGCCGACGCACTTAATCCGAACGAACGCCACGAACTCACGACTAAAACAGCATGGTAAACAACTTGTTTTGACAGGACTAGAAAGTTCACCTGCATTCTCGTCCAAGCATAAATATTGTGTTTACAAAATATAATATCGGTACTTTCCCACAAAGTACAAATAAGTCAACTACATGCAACACACAAAACTGAACCAAAGCTCAGCAACGGTAGCGTTTCCTAACATTACCCCCAACACAAGAAGAAATTTACCTAATTTCTTTCAATCATTGAAACGCTACCTGTACACATATTATGTATACATAACAGATTGAAATCCAGGTATGTACATTAGTCTGTTGGAGAATGAACACAGTTTTACTCACATACTCGGCTGAGAAAATCTGCTCCAACATTGTCTGAACCCTTAATCGATTCCACTCGCATATCAAAGTTCTGCAAGTACATCACCCACCTCATGATACGATTATTCACAAACTTCGCAGAGTTCAGGTAGGTGAGGGGTTTGTGATCAGTCTGAAGCACGAATTTCACCCCTTGGAGGTAGAGTTCAAATTTCTTGATTCCCCACACGATGGCTAAACACTCTTTCTCCATGGTCGAGTAGTTCTTCTCGGCTCCTGACAGCTTCTTGCTGGCATAGCTGACCGGAAACGGTTTACCTCCATGCTCTTGCATCAGCATGGCGCCGATCCCTTCGTCCGATGCGTCTGTACGCAAGATGAACTCTTTGGCAGTATCAGGAAGGCGTAGCACCGGGTCTCGTGACATCAGGTCGCGCACGGTCTGGTATGCCTTCTCCTGAGCTGGTCCCCAGAGTATTCGGTTGGGGCATCCTTTTCGGGTCATGTCCGACAAAGGCGCCGTTATGGCGGCGAAGTTTGGAATGAACTCTCTGTAGTACCCAGCCAATCCAAGGAAGGATCGCACCTGCTTCTTGGTTTCAGGACGTGGCGCATTGAGGATCTTGGTAACGTTTTCCAACAAAAGCCCCTTTTGACCTTCCTTCAGTGAATGACCTATGAAGTCAACGTTGTCGGTCCCCAAAATGCACTTGCTGGGTCTCACGGTCAGATTGGCTTTTGTCAGGCGGGAAAACAGTTCCCTCAAAGTCTCCAGATGCTCCTCAAAGGTCTCCGTGTGGACTAGCAGATCATCCCAGTAGTACACAACATTCTTCATTCCTTTGAGCATTTTTCGCATTCCCCTCTTCAGGGTAGCACCACTGTTCACCATGCCAAAAGGCATCCGCAGGCACTCATACGTTCCGTCTGGAGTTGCAAAGGCGGTCTTTGGTATGTCCTCTTCGCGCACAGGAATTTGCCAATATCCCTTGCTGAGATCGATCTTTGAGAAGATCTTACTGCCAGTCAACCGTCGGAACAGATCAGCCGCCGTCGGCATTGGTTCAGGGTCAAACACGGTGATCTTATTCACTTTCCTGAAGTCAATGCATACCCTGTTTGTACCGTCTTTCTTCTTGACAACAACAACGGGAGATGAGTAAGGGGATGATGACTCACGGATGACCCCCATCTTCAACATGCTGTCGATGTCCTTCTTCAAGGATTCCCGAGCCTGAAACGGGATAGGGTATGGTTTTGAGCGAACAGGAACGTCAGATGTGAGGTGGACTTCATGTTCGACAAAGCCTGGAACATCAGAGAACCTATGGGTGAAGTCGCCCATAAAATCATGCAGCTCCTTCTGCTGGTCTTCTGTCAGGTCAGGTCCTAACTTGACGTCATCCACTCCCTCTTTCTTGTGGAGGTCTCCCAACTCCAGTAGTTCCTCACCGTCGAACTCGTCTAGTTCGGCTGGTTCTTCCACACTTGCTGCGACCTGTACTGCTTCCGGAGGTCTCTCCACATACAGTTTCAGGAGGTTAGCGTGGTAGATCTTGGACTTCTTGCCGACATTCACCTTGTAGTCGTTGATCCCTACCACGGCCTCAACCTCGTATGGGCCTTTCCACTGCATCAGTAGTTTGTTGTGATCAGTGGGAAGCAGTATCAGCACTTTGTTACCTGGTGTAAACTTCCTGTTTACGGCTTTGCGGTCGTAGTAGTGCTTTCCGCTATCCTGAGACTTTCTCAAGTTTTCTCTCGCAATCTCGAGAGTCTCCTCCAGTTTCTCTCGCAACTCGAACACGTACTGGTAACTGTTCTTCACTTCAGGTGTGTCCACATCTTTCGTCCACAATTCCTTTAGTATCTGCATCGGGCCTCTCACGGTCCGCCCGTACATCAGCTCGAACGGGGAGAATCCAGTGGACTCTTGTGGCACCTCCCTGTATGCAAATAGCAAGGCATTGATGTAGCGATGCCACTGCCTTGGCTGCTCACTGCATAGTTTCTTCAGCGTGGACTTCAGCGTCGCATTGAATTTTTCGACCAGCCCATTGCACATCGGGTGATAAGGTGTCGTAGTCAAGTGACGAATGCTCAGCAGCCTGTTGACCTCTTCCATGCATTCAGAGACAAACTGTGTCCCCAGGTCTGTGAGGATCTCTTCAGGAACCCCAATTCTGCTGAAAATGTCCACAAGTGCCTCGGCAACAGTCTCGGTGTCAATTTTCTTCAGAGGCACGGCTTCTGGGTACCTGGTTGCATAGTCTACCAGGGTCAGTACCCAACGATGACCCTCTTCATTTGGCGGTTTGATCTCGCCGATGAGGTCAATGGCCACCCTCTTGAAAGGTCGGTCGATCAAAGGCATCTTCTGCAACGGCACTTTCGGGACCCTTCCTCGAGGTATGGTTTTCTGGCAAATATCGCACGATCGGCAGAATCGAGTCACATCTGCATGCAGTCCTGGCCAGTAAAACGCAGCCTGGATTCTGTCCGATGTCTTCTTGACACCCAGGTGACCTCCCATAATAGAGTCGTGGGCCACCTCCATCACCTGGCGCCTAAGTGGTTGAGGCACCAGAACTTGACGTAATGGCTTCCCACCGTTGACTCTCGGGTGCTGGAACACTCTGTACAGGATCTTGGCCTTTACTTCAAAGTGCACAGTGCCTTCGCCCTTAGTCATCTCCTTGACAGGACGACTCCTGTACTTTGTCAAGGTCAAATCAGCTTCCTGTAGCTGAATCAGCCGATCCCTGTCCACGACAGCAGTTGCAGAACTGTTGGTGACCCTGAGTGGCGTAGTTGTTTTGTCCTTCTTCGCCTGGGCTCTGGTCGTCACAGCGCTTACAACCTGCGGCTGGTCGCGGCGATGCACAGTGGCTCTGTCATCTCGTAAAAGTTCGCTGATATCTTCCTTCGCGAATGGCAGTGGGTCTTCCTCCTCAGCAGCAGGCTGAGCTGAGCCCATTCTCCATTCAAAATCAGGGTCATCAGGACGTCTCGCACCCTCAATGTTCCCAATTATTACATCGTACAAGGGCTTCTTCAGGCAGACGGCCTCAACTTCTCCGGTGAAGTATGGAGTATCGATTTGGATCTTTGCCACTGGTGCCTTTACGCATTTGCTGTCAGCCATGAGCGTCCACTTGAAGTCACCAGTGAACTTCTCTGTTGGCACCAGATCCTCTTTGACGATGACCCCATTGCAGCCCGAATCTCTGAGAACAGTCACTTCCTGCTTCTCAACAAATCCCTTCGACACGGGCATGTTCGACACTGACACAGCTGCGCTGGCGACGACAGAGATTGACTTGCCATTGGCGAGTAGAAGCTGGCCATCAGATATACATTCTTCCACGTCCGATGGTGTAGCCACTTGCTCGGCAGCCCTTGGAAGTATGACGCTGCTCGCACATACTTGTTGGTTCGAGCCACTCGTTTGCCTCTTGTTGTCGTAATATCTCCGTCGATGTTCTTGCGCTTTGTCATTGACATGTCCGTTATTTTTCTTTTGGGGACAGTTGGCGACTCGGTGGCCCTTGGCATTGCAATGGAAACACGTTATGTTCTGCCCTTCATTGGATGATGGTGCGGACTCAGTTTGTCCCTTGGTTTCCCTGGTTCCCGCTCTTCTGGAAAGGTTTCGATGACTTTGACGTCCCCAGGGTCCTTCCATGAGCAATGAGATAACGCTCAGCAGCATCAGTAATGTCCTTCAAACCCCGCAGTTTTTGCTCTTCCAAGCGGGCCGCCAGGTCCTTCGGGCAGGCATTAAGGAACTGCTCCTTCACGATCAAGTCCCGCAGACTCTCGTATGACTGCTCTTCACCTGATAACTCCACCCACTTCTGCAGGTATGACGACAGGCGCTCCACAAACTGGCTCGGTGTCTCTCCAGACAATGGCTGGCATTCGCGGAAGCGTTGACGGTAGCCCCTTTCAGTGAAGTTGTAGCAACGCAACAGAGCTTCCTTCAGTACATTATAGTCTCTGGCGTCATCGTTTGAGAGTCTAGTGTAGACCTCAAGTGCTGCCCCAGTCAAATGTGCGCTGAGTAGAATCGCCCAGTCGTCGCGCTGCCATCTAGCACTCTCAGCGAACCTCTCGAATCTTGCAAGGTAGCTGTCGATCTGGTCCTTCCCGTCAGCGAATGCTGGAAGTTTCGGTGCCCTGTGTAACATTTGCTGCTGGTTATCTCTTTGGCGTGGTGCCTCGTGCTGATTTTGAACACGCACCATTTCTGTCTGAAGCTCTAAACGCTTGGTCTCCATTTCTATCTGGAGCTCTAAGCGTTTCATCTCCATTTGCTTTTCTTCACGCTGCGCTTGTCTTTCTTCACGCTGTGCTTCTCTTTCTTCACGCTCACGCTGCGCTTGTCTTTCTTTATCTTCACGCTGCGCTTGTCTTTCTTCACGCTCACGCTGCGCTTGTCTTTCTTTTTCTTCTCGCTCACGCTGCGCTTGTCTTTCTTCACGCTGCGCCAGCAGTCGTGTCTGGGACTCGACGAACTCCGTCAACTGCTTGCCTTTTAGTCCCAGTTCAATTCCTTTTCCCCAGAACTCAGCCATTCTGGTCTTTTCCGGTGCGTTCGTCTGTATTCTTTCACAGCCCCGAACGTAGACGAATGTAGTCTTCTAAAAGAACACAGTCTCTACTGCACCTCCGATGCTTCTCTCGTCGCT
This sequence comes from Littorina saxatilis, assembly GCF_037325665.1. Classification (NCBI taxonomy): domain Eukaryota; kingdom Metazoa; phylum Mollusca; class Gastropoda; order Littorinimorpha; family Littorinidae; genus Littorina; species Littorina saxatilis. The sequence continues at coordinate 36,594,332 of NC_090253.1, read as the reverse complement.
GTTCACCTTCGTAGACGCAGGCTGCTACCCTCCTCGTCTAACGTGACGGCGCACTCTGCTCACGATACGTACACGACGTACCTCAGTCGTATTTCGTAGTATTAATGCACTAGCTCCGCGACGGAGTCCGTCTCGTCCAAACGGCAGCTAACCTCTGTAATCCCGATACACTCCGGCGTCGCTCACCGTACCGAGCTGCGGCGATTACCAAACTCTTCACCAGTCACACCGAATCCACGGTTCCGTAGTCTCAATACTGATCCCTCAGGATACACCCGATTGATGGCTACCTCCTGTGACTGTCTTGACTGTCCTTGTTGCTGGAAAACCCTTGGCGTTAAACGTAGATCCTTGGCTTGGCCCCCAATTGTTACACGACACTTGAGATTGCCACAAGTTCTCAAACGTCGTATAGTTGTGTTCTTTTATTCTACGTCGCCCGTCTTCGCAGCAACAGAAAACAACTCGTCAAATTGAGTTCGAGGATTTATTCAGCATTCAATACATACAACTGCACAACGTAGCAGAACTCAAATAGAAGCTTTCTAACATTCAAATCGCGCTGGCATATATAGTAAATACTCAATCTCGAGAATATTCCAGACCGAACATGATACAACTACATTATACGAGCCGTGCATGGACTAAACTAGCGACATTCTCTTATGACGTACATCAAAAGCGCCGACGCACTTAATCCGAACGAACGCCACGAACTCACGACTAAAACAGCATGGTAAACAACTTGTTTTGACAGGACTAGAAAGTTCACCTGCATTCCCGTCCAAGCATAAATATTGTGTTTACAAAATATAATATCGGTACTTTCCCACAAAGTACAAATAAGTCAACTACATGCAACACACAAAACTGAACCAAAGCTCAGCAACGGTAGCGTTTCCTAACAGATACTGACCCCAGTTTCTGCAGTTCCTCCAGGTTGGAAGCGTTCCACTCAGAGCCCAGGTAGAGGAAGTCCAGGATCTGAGAAGGCGCGTCCATCTGGCCCAGGATACGGATCAGCTCCTCGTCAAAGTACGCACGGTACTCGTCCAGCTTCATGTTCAGGGCGGCCTCCACCTTCTGGCGTAGCTGTAACACACATTTTACATTCTTTTCATCGATTGATTTTTCTCACACACATTTTTAATTCTTTTTATCGCTAGATTTTTTTCTAATTTTCATTAATTGATTTTTCTGAATCTCACACACAATTTTAATTCTTTTTATTGATCAATTTTCCTACTAATATTAATTGATTTTTACTCACATTTAAACTTTTTTATCCATCGATTTCTTTCTTTTTATCGATTGATTTTTCTCTTTCAATCAATCAATCAATCAATCAATATGAGGCTTATATCGCGCGTATTCCGTGGGTACAGTTCTAAGCGCAGGGATTTTTATTTTTTATTTTTAAAACATTTTTTTATGCAATTTATATCGCGCACATATTCAAAGCGCAGGGATTTATTTATGCCGTGTGAGATAGAATTTTTTTTACACAATACATCACGCATTCACATCGACCTGCAGATCGCAGCCATTTCGGAGCATATCCTACTTTTCACGGCCTATTATTCCAAGTCACACGGGTATTTTGGTGGACATTTTTATCTATGCCTATACAATTTTGCCAGGAAAGACCCTTTTGTCAATCGTGGGATCTTTAACGTGTACACCCCAATGTAGTGTACAAGAAGGCACCTCGGTTTTTCGTCTCATCCGAAAGACTAGCACTTGAACCCACCACCTAGGTTAGGAAAGGGGGGAGAAAATTGCTAACGCCCTGACCCAGGGTCGAACTCGTAACCTCTCGCTTCCGAGCGCAAGTGCGTTACCACTCGGCCACCCAGTCCTCTCTTTGTGACCTTTCTTACAGCAACAAGGTAAGTAGGTATTTGTGATATGTTCAAGGGGTTGGGTGACCCAATACTCCTTTTTCAGTCATGTTTGTTGCTTTTACAAACAGAAATATGCAAAGAACAACACTGAATGCTGAATTAAGACCTGCACTTACTTCTGAAACAGTCTTGATAACAACAAAGAAAGAATTGAATATGGAGTGGGAGAGGAAACAGAATAACAGACAGTGGTGGACGAAGAACTCACAGAGCGACTTGTGGCTTCATCCAGATCCACAGACATCATGACCTCCTTCAGTTTGCCGCTGATCACAAGCTTCAGCTTCTCACTCTCACTGCACACAAATACCAGCATTTAGTCACACAGAAGCACAAACAACAACACTTCCAAAGTTCCATCCAATCTACACACACTACAAATGATTTTTTTTCTGATTTTACTCAGCATACAAAAGACCTGAATTCGATATTCTGGAAATGATATCATGACTGACAGCTCCATGTTGCTGGCTATACTAAATCCTCAGTACGGATGTGTTTGCAAAGTGAACCTCCATCTTCCGGATGTCAGCACCAGGTCTCCTGAGTTTGGTATGCAGGGATGTAGCCTCTGGCCAAACATACTGTCTCTAAATGTAGACATGCAGGTCTGAACAATTGTGGTCAGGGGTCCCTCCCTCCGAGCCAAATTTGCAGTGGTTCGAAATAATAACTGACAGCAAAGAAGCTGACGTGTTCTTTTAGCTCTCATGTGTGTATGCATCCCCCAGTCAGAACTCTCTCGCAAAGACAGCTCTAACTAGCAAATGATATGTAATATTTCAGTTATACGGCAAGTTAAGCAAACTAGTTCAAGACCAAAGAAGTGTGTGAACAAAGCAGACTCAAACTGGAAAATAAAATGATCATGTAGAGATAAAGTAGTTGCGAGAGTGTGGTTTACTCACTTTCTACTGGTCAAACTCAAGCTTGCGGGGGCAAAAATCTCAACATCTTCCATCAGATTCCTGCAACACAACAAATATAAAAAATATCCCATCATATATTTTGTTTGCACTTTTGTTTCACTCCTGAACCACTGATCTGAGCAGATTTCCCGGTTTTAATGGTGGAAACAATGAAAAACACTATGAATTGTTATATCATTATCAGACTATCACTGTTTAACTTCATTATAACACTAGGATTATGCTTATCAGATCAATGAATAGATATCATTTCGAACAAGCATACTAATATGTTATACTTATTTTTATAACTATGAACTCATCAAGAGTTGGTAAAGGTCACTAAAGCAGTACCCTCCTTCATAAAGGTTGCTTATTCTATGCAAACATAGACTTAAAACCTTAGATGCAAGGAGATGTCTCCATTTTGATTTAGCTCTCCATAAAAGTTGTGAATTTGATACATTTTGTTAATGCTTTTTGCAAGTATTATACTAGCTGGCATATTCTACAGTGTACCCTAAAAGAAGAAAGATAAAAAAATAAAAAAATAAAAAATCCAAGGATTAACTGACCATTTTGCCAGGCAGGATTTGTTGGCGGAGTCAGCCTTACCGCGGTAGTAGTGTACCCAGGTGTGTGTCAGGCCCTCTGCCAGGTACTTCATGTGCTCTGCCTGGTGCACTGCCCTGTCCACACTCTGTATAGCTGACCTGTACACAACACACACACAACTCTTGTATGGTTGACCTGTACACAACACACACACACACACCACTTGTATGGCTGTCCTGTACACAACACACACACACACACAACACTTGTATGGCTGACCTGTACACAACACACACACACACACCACTTGTATGGCTGACCTGTACACAACACACACACACACCACTTGTATGGCTCTCCTGTACACAACACACACACAACACTTATATGGCTGTCCAGTACACAACACACACAACACTTGTATGGCTGTCCTGTACACAACACACACACAACACTTGTATGGCTGACCTGTACACAACACACACAACACTTGTATGGCTGTCCAGTACACAACACACACACAACACTTGTATGGCTGACCTGTACACAACACACACACAACACTTGTATGGCTGACCTGAACACAACACACACACAACACTTGTATGGCTGACCTGTACACAACACACACACAACACGTGTATGGCTGTCCAGTACACAACACACACACAACACTTTTATGGCTGTCCTGTCCACAACACACACATAACACTTGTATGGCTGACCAGTACACAACACACACAACACTTGTATGGCTGTCCAGTACACAACACACACACAACACGTGTATGGCTGACCTGTACACAACACACACACTTGTATGGCTGACCTGTACACAACACACACACAACACTTGTATGGCTGACCTGTACACAACACACACACAACACTTGTATGGCTGACCAGTACACAACACACACAACACTTGTATGGCTGTTCAGTACACAACACACACACACACAACACTTGTATAGCTGACTTGTACACAACACACACACAACACTTGTATGGCTGACCTGTACACAACACACACACAACACTTGTATGGCTGTCCTGTACACAACACACACACACAACACTTGTATGGCTGTCCTGTACACAACACACACACAACACTTGTATGGCTGACCTGTACCCAACACACACACAACACTTGTATGGCTGTCCTGTACACAACACACACACAACACTTGTATGGCTGACCTGTACACAACACATACAACACTTGTATGGCTGACCTGTACACAACACACACAACACTTGTATGGCTGTCCAGTACACAACACACACAACACTTGTATGGCTGTCCTGTACACAACACACACTTGTATGGCCGACCTGTACACAACACACACAACACTTGTATGGCTGACCTGTACACAACACACACACACAACACTTGTATGGCTGTCCTGTACACAACACACACACACAAAACTTGTATGGCTGACCTGTACACAACACACGCACAACACTTGTATGGCTGTCCTGTACACAACACACACACAACACTTGTATGGCTGACCTATACACAACACACACACAACACTTGTATGGCTGTCCTGTACACAACACACACACAACACTTGTATGGCTGACCTATACACAACACACACACAACACTTGTATGGCTGTCCTGTACACAACACACACACAACACTTGTATGGCTATCCTGTACACAACACACACACACACACACACTTGTATGGCTGTCCTGTACACAACACACACACAACACTTGTATGGCTGACCTGTACACAACACACAAAACGCTTGTATGGCTGACCTGTACACAACACACACACAACACTTGTATGGCTGACCTGTACACAACAAGAACGAGCTGTTGCATACTCGTGATTATTTGTCTGCGCGTAACAATTTGTCTTAAAACATAGCATGTTATTCTTGAAACGTAACAGTAAATTGGCAGCTCTGCAAACACTTATGATACAGATAATGAACTTTGAAATTGTCCAAGAAACTTGCTCAGAAGACACAAGCAAGGCTATCTGAGGTAGTTTCTTGGAATATTTCTCAGATGAATTTATTATCTGTATTATAAGTGTTTGTGTCTGTCGAATTAAAAGACCGCTTAGTCTAACCAGTGAATGTAACGTTTTGTTTTGTCATAAATTAAACTTTCCAATAACATACCATTCTTGTTTTTTGATTCTGAATTTTGGAAAGTTGGCAGTCTATCTGTTTTCGGATTAAAACAAAGTGCATTAAGTAATACATGTACATCCATAACCTGAACCATCGTATTCTGAAAACATTTACTTAGGAACTGTATTTTCAAGCACTAGAATTTCTCTGCAATGTCTTGAAATAATGTACATGTGATCATTGATATGGTGGGCCCTTTTTTTAAATTCTATGGTTTCCATTCTGATGAATGTACGATTTATCTGACATTTGCACTACATCAGTACACAAAACATAAAACTCTTACCACATGGCTTGCACTGAAACAGGTTTGAACAGGTAAGATTTGTCATCTGTGATGATACTGAAACCGCTGAAAAACAAAGAAGACAAACTCTTACAATTACAACAAGCAAAATAATACAAATACATCAGTGAGAAACATCTTGCAAATCTGAACATCAAAATGCATCTAAATTGCACAAGCAATATATGTGATTCAATTTCATCACATGATAAATGCATGTGAGCAAGATGGAAGGGTTGAACAAACCCACCACAAACAAAACAGACAGACACACACACACAAAAACAGCTAAGAAAGATTACTCTATCTGCAACCTGTTAGAGATTCTTAACTAAGCCAGTTTCTCGTAACAAACATTTTACAGAGGTCTGCTCCCCCAAAATGTTGTCGTACCAACGAGATAAATTAACTCAGAACCGATGTGAATTTGTTGAATATAAAAGACAAAGTTTCCACCACACTCTCACTCTTTTTGTACTCATTTTGTTTCCCACAAAACTGGTACGACTATCCATTTTCATATCATCCAAAACCTATCCACATTTTGAAAATCTCACCCGTCACCACTTAGTCGCACTTTCATGCCCATCCAGATGGGGAGCACCAGACCAATGTTGGCCGAGGCGATACCTCTCGCTTCCAGCGGTGCAGCCGCCTCCGCCCCGTCAGGACCAGCGTGGGAGGTGGGTGAGGTGGGAGGAGTACTGGGGGGAGCCAAGCCAGAGGCTCTGGTGGGGGCGGGGGAGGAGATGGAGGTGGTGCAGTCGAGGCCCAGGATGACAAACTCCTCGGTGTCTTGCCGCCCCATGGTGGAGACAAGCGCCATGTAGCTCTGTGTGTTGGCGGCAGGAAGGTCACGAGGGTCACGAGGGTTCTCCAGCCGTATGGCCTGAAATGGAGGCAGAACGGGTTGATAGAGAGCAAATACCGTAAAGAGCTTCTTCTGCTGGGGACATGTAAATTGAGCGATACAAAAAAATAAAAGACAAATTCAAGTCCCCCCCCCCAAACCTCTCTGCATCTTTTTACTATAAATATTACATGTAACGTTTCGATCCCTTTAATGAAACAGCGAGATTCTCCAGTGTTACCCACCACTTTGATCTTGTCCTCCGGTCTAAGCAGGTACAGCATGGACTGGAGATGGCGTTGAATCTCACCTGAAAATTGCAAGCAAAAACAAAACAAAATGCTTCATTAGTCTGGATGATCAGAATAACATTTAGACTATAAACAATTATATGAAGAGTCAAAAAGGAGATGGGAGAATATAATTCTTAGACTGACAGAAAGTACCAACAGATATAGAAAGAGCTTACAAGATTTATTCAAATGAATTCAAACAAAATACTCACTAAAAATGAAACTAACAATCTTTTCTCACCTCCCCCCCCCCCCCACACACACACACTCAAAATATGAACAGCCTAAACCAGATTTGTTTCCTTAACATGATGGTATTTATATATAACTCTGAGTTCAAAAGTAACTTCATCAAGCCACAGATGCATCAGAATTTGAACTTCATTATGCAACCGATGCAATCAATTTAAAAATGCAATGGAATTTGAACTTTGTTAAGCTACAGATGATCAGAATTTGAACTTCTTCAAGCAGAATTGGAGCTTCCTCAAGTTTATAACAGTCTTAATCATCAAAATTTGAACTTCATCAAGTTTAGAACAGTCATAATCATCAAAATTTGAACTTCGTCAAGCAGAATTTGAACTTCATCAAGTTTAGAATAGTCTTAATCATCAAAATTTGAACTTCATCAAGTTTAGAAAAGTCATAATCATAAAAATTTGAACTTCGTCAAGCTGGACAGATGAATTAGAACTTTAACATCATCAAGTGACACTGGTGTTATCCACGCTTAAGAGTAAGACTGTGATCGTTCACCTCCATGGTTTTTTCTTGATGTTTTGCGGTTCAAGTCGCTGTGTGGTAGGATCAACGCTGCCCCCTTCACTGTGAAGTAACTCTCGCTCAGACTGGAAGAGAAACAAACACTTAATTATTCAAGGTCATGCTTTGGTCTCTAGTTTCAGACAGTGGCTCGTTATCCATAGTTACATAAGAGGAGTCACTGCACCCACTGTGTGAATTAATAAACTGATACACTCAACGTTTATTTAATGCATGTAAATGTATTTTGCACAGTAACAAAAACTTGAAACTGCTTGACCCTAACCTCACCCCCTCTTGCCTAAAGTTAGGGACAAGACAAGGAGAGAAAATGGATGAGAGTGAGAAAGAGAATGTAGAAAAATAGGAACCACTAAGTCTTAATTATTAGTCAATCAAAATTCAAATTACTCACCCGGTATACCCATGTAACCCCCCCCCCCCCCCCCCCCCCCTTCAAAGGTTATTTCTAACAATGAATTATGAAAACGCCTTCTTTAACTGGGACAGAACGCAAGATGTACAGTAAAATCAAAAGACATCATTCAGTTATCGTCATTTAATTGTTGTCACTCAGACTCATGAAGGGACATATCTTTATCTGACTAATCATCTGACTATAGACCGAGCCTTTAGTTACAATTTCTTGTACCTCTTAGAATTTAGTTTATCGACACATTAACTCTCTCTTGCAACCTTAAGCAAGCTTAAAATTCCCCATGCCCATGAATCTTTACAGAAATCAGCTTTTTTCATGCTTGCAGGGGATTAAAATAAGCAAAGGATTAACTCCCAAATTAAAATCAAAGCATGAATGTACTGCTACCAAATCTATCAAATATATATTGGTTAAATTAATTAAACACTGTCATCTCAGTTTCCAGGCTGTCCAAACAAAACAAGCTGTGTTAGGAACAAAACGGGAAACAATCAGGCAGCATGCTGGGCATAATGTGATTATCCAAGAACAACAGAATATTCTAAATCATGATTAATACCGCTGACCAAACAATTGAGTCAACAATATTGACTTGATTCAATGCATTAAAGCACATTTCTTTTCTTCTCATGTTCCAGGCATGATAAATGAAAGTTGAAACATGATAAACCATTACCAATGATTATGAATGAATATGTGAGACTTGAAGAGAAGTAACAAAATGGCATGTGTATGGCTCATGTTTTAGGTCTCAGGGTTGAAATGACAGTTGTAAAATACAACCGTCTATATTGTTCAATGTAACTCAGTATTAATCACATGAAGTCTTCACAGGGCGACTTTATTACCAGTAACAGTTTTCTGTTTCTGCAAGAACATTTGCTTGTGCATTGTTTAGCGCTTAATTATAGTTTAAAAACTGCCTTCAGAACTAATTGAAGATTCAATTAACTACTCGGACCAGAAGGCAGAATTACACACGCATGTGTGTGCACACACACAAACTATGACAAACAGTGAATTCAAGAAGCTGCTCAGCTGCTCATAAGAATAAGAAAAGAATTCAATCTATAAACATACTTGAACACTAGCAGTTAGCAACTATAGGAGTACTAGCTGAATTACATTGTACTGTACAGAGAAAGTACAGTAAGTATAATACTTATACACATGAGGTACTGAGACAAATCAAAGGTAGCTGCGCATTATTTTAAAGGATAAAGTCAAGACAGCTGAAAAAGAATCGTTCTAGCGAACGACATCAGCAAGTGTTTTTGTAAGCAGATTATCCTGTATACAAAGTTTAATGGCCAATAAAAGCTTCTCCAACTAAGGAAGATAATTAAGGATGTGAGACATGAGGAAGGCCGGTACTGTGAGATTGTTTATCTCCACGTTGCATCCATTCTAATATTCAAACTTAAGGAACTGAAGCAAATTGTATCCTCTCATGGACAAATTGTCAGTGTATTTGCAATGTATTACTTTAAGTCACATTGGACTTGAACAACATTGAGTTAGGATCTTTTATTCTTAGATAATCTTGTACAACTTCAAGACTTTGGGTTTGAGTGCAGGTTTCTATCAGTTGGCTAGTATATATATATAACCTCAATTCAACAGTTGGGAAAAAAATCAAAACAACACTGTGCACTATATTATTTCAATTTCAATTCTTTGCCAAGAGCAAATAGCACAATGTGCAGATAGTTATTCACAACACCTATATGATCAAAACACCTGCACAATAACGTATTGTGTGATTGCATTTAAACATAATCTCGTTTTTATCAATGCATAACTTAAGGAACACACAGACATAAGATTGCACAAACAATCACTCTCTCATCCCGCCTAATCCAAACCCTATTCCTACCACAGACACAACCTATAATACGACTCCTTCTCCACCCACTCCCCCCCCCTCCCCAAATAGCAATATAATTGGCATATAAAGTATAATGTGTGTTAACCAGCACACATTCAAAGTGAGCCTCAAGGCATTCCCTTTAAAAAACATCTCGGCTATAAACAGGTCGATCTGTGTCACAGAGATCAAACTGTGGAAAGGTGCTGTCACATTTGTTTTCAATTCGAATGTTTTCCCACTTAAGCAGCAAGCTCAGACACTATTCATATTTAGGGGCAAGCTGACCGAACTGTCGGTGTCAAATCCTGTCTGCTGTCATTCATAAGCAGCCACACCGACACTGACACACAAGGACAAAGAACGTCCCTGTCTGTGATAACCGAACATAACACGTAACCCTTATAATAGCTATAACCCTATAGCTATAACGGCAGGAAAGAACTCAGGATACTTCAAGGAAATTTCTGTGTACAGAAAAATTCTGGAAAGGTTAAATATTGCAACAGAAAAATCTGTAACATCTTAAAACTGACAGCAGCAAGCTGATATTAATACCTTGGACCATGCTGTTATTGGCACAATTTAATCACATGGATAGGTAATTAATCTTTATCACACAATGTTTCAACTGTGGATGAACTTCAAGGGGTATAGTGCAGGTAAAAAGTTAACAAAAAACAACAGCATGCTTGTTAAATTACAAGAATAACAACTAATTTGACCACCAACAATCAAGCAACTCCAGTATTTATTTATTTAGTCACTCTGGTGGAATTAGTTTTTGTTTTGGACCAACATTAAAAGTGCAATGTAGGTTGAATACAGTTGTATATAATATAAATGATGCAATTAAATTAATCAAACTTGGCTGAAATTTGATAAAAGACTGAGGAGATCCATTATACTCCATCGCTAAACTTTAAAAGCATCTGATTTAGAAAATCTGGTTACAACTGTAGCCAGACAACATCAAGAACCAACGTCCCAACACTAATTACCATTATTAGATATTAAGTTCTCTCAGAACAGTGTGCTGTAGTACTGTACTTATCAGGAACTATAATATCTTGGAAACAGATGAAGCCTGAGTAGGGTATATATGTGTTGTCTGTCAAGGGTATATCTTAGACATCACAACAATGCCTATATAAATTCTTGTCCGTGAATTTATTTCAGGGAAAGAAATACAAATAACATGTAAATTCAAAACACAGTCCAAACAAATCTTATTGACCTCTGAAATTAAAAACAGGATGTATGTGCAGAAAACAAAATCAGGCGCAGGTCAAAGCAAAGAGGAAGCAACGTCAGATATAAACTCTCCCCCATGCATGCACCTACCCAGCAGAAACGAGGAGTATGGAAAATAAACTGGATTAGAAAGTGTATATAACGAATATTAGGCCATTCTGGTTACACTGGGATGATACACTCCACTGCCATGGCAACAGCCAATCAGCGTGCATTAAGTGCTGCACGAACTATCCATTCCCTAGAGGCTCACCCTGGCCGAAGCTTGCTTATAAAGCGAACAGTGCTGAAAATTTTGCGCAATTTATCCAGTGTCGACTTGGTCCTGAAAAGTCACAATGTGCACAGATGAAGGTGGTGACTATTATGCTTACTAGAAATGAAGAGGAGACAGCTAGATTGATGAGGCATGATGACTGCTGAGAAAATGATAATACTGTAAGGACAACTAAAATGCACAAAGAGAGAGAAAGAGAAAGATTGGGGAGAGAGGTGTGTGGGGGGGGGGGGGGAAGCCCGTCATTAATCCATTATTATGAATAGACTGTGCGAAATAGATAACAAAAAACAAGAAACACTTCACAATATCATCAAATCTGAGAAATAAATAACATAATTTCAGAAAGACTCAGCTTGGAAGAGAGAGAGAGAGAGAGAGAGAGAGAGAGAGAGAGAGAGAGAGAGAGAGAGAGAGAGAGAGAGAGAGAGAGAGAGAGAGAGAGAGAGAGAGAGAGAGAGGGAGGGAGGGAGGGAGGGAGGGAACAACAAGAACAAGAACAAGATTTTATTCCTTTAAGGCCTTAGCCCCTTTCGGGGCACAGAGGGAGGGAGGGAGAGAGAGAGAGAGAGAGAGAGAGAGAGAGAGAGAGAGAGAGAGAGAGAGAGAGAGAGAGAGAGAAGGGAAGGAGGGGGAGAGTCAGAGATATGGGAGAGAGTTTAGAGAGTCAAGAATATATATGACTACATGTATAATCAATGACTTGAACAGGTTGGTTTTTTTGCTGACTAATACTCTAAACTATTTCACTTCAATGGGGTTGAATGAAGAGGGGGTGGGGGTGCCACAGGGCTCAAAGGTTGATAAAGTATCAGGAAGCATGAGTGCTGGCCAGTACCACATGACTGTTACATTTAAGAGCCAAAATGCTCCAATACTAGCCAAGAATGCAATGATTATGATTTACAAGGTCCAACACAAATTAAACAGGCCTGTTCAATTGTGTAGCAAGTACATAGTAAATTGTAGGAGTACATTGCATCTAGCAAACTACTGCCCCTTCATGCAGTTTTACAATGTCAATATTAATATGCTTGTGCACAGTCCTTCGATCACAGTACTGTGTTCTTGTTCACATACATGAGCACAATTGGGGAACTGAGTAGATAACTATAAATAAACCATTGCTAACAACAACATTATTGATTGTTTAAAAGACAGTGCGCATGGAAGATCACCTCTTGATACAAGAGGTGACTTGATTAAGATCAATATGTGTACAGTGTACAAAAGAGTATAACTTTATGTGCTTTGTACAATCTATTTTTTACACACACACACACACACACACACACACACACACACACACACACACACACACACACATGCATGCAATCACACACACACACTATCTGAGAAACACACACACACAAACAACATACTGACATACATTTACTTTCAAACACCCTAATTCGGGACATCATTCATTCTTCTGAAAATAAACACATTAACCTTACAGACATTTCCTCCACAAAAGCATTAGCTGGTACTGACACATCAGGGGTAATTACTAGGTCAGCATTTAGTAAAATGGGCAATGACATACTTAAATTATATTCACAAGATCATTCTTAACAAATATTCTCCACAAAGACTAAAATTATATGGTTTTCAGTGACATTTTCTATGCACATACCAGTAAAGACATTGCCTTATTGGTTGCACTTTCTTCTGGGCTTAAAAAAAAGCCACAAGGTTATCGTTACTTTCTTTTTTCAACTAGCAGTTGTAATTAGTTAAACAAAAATTAAATAGTCATTGACCACAGAAGTTTAAACCCACTTGATCTCATTTACTTTCTATAAAAGCTTCACTTTAATTATGGTTTTTATGAATGGTCCAGTAATCCAGTTTATTTGAAGCAACTAATAATAATGTCAAAGTTTAAACCTACTTGATCTCATTTACAGTCTATAAACTCTTGAGTGTAATGACGCTTATTACGAATGGTCTAGTAATCCAGTTAATTTGTAGGAACATTATCACAGTTGATGTCAAAACCACTTGTGCAAATAGCACCAATAATGTCACCCTTATTAGTCTGTCAATCTGCTTGACTAAATAAACATTCAGTGTCACTGTCACTGTGTTGAAATATCAAAAATGTGTTTTCCTTTCGTTTGTGGTCCATTTTTGATATCTGTTTGTGCAAGTGCACACACATTTTCATTTCTGTTTGTGTGGGTGTGATGTGAATGACATGCAGTGACATGACACTCAGAGGGACAACAGCTAGGTTTAACCAAGAACACTTGGTAAAAGACACAGCCGAGGATTAGTACAATGATAATCCATTTTGTAAAAAGTATATTTGCCACCTGTGAAAATCAGATGTTTTGGCAATGCCAAAGAGCTGAAAGAAATTTAATGCAATGACCATGCATTTCATTTAATTAATTGATTTAATTAAGCCCCAGCGGTGACATGAACGGGCGCTCACAAAGACAGCTAAATGCTCTGAACGACTCATCCTTAAAAACCAACTAAAACAAAGACATTAAAAAAGAAAATGACCATGAAACTAACAGTTTCCTGAAACAACAACTTTCCTGGAGCACATAATTTTGTTACACCTAAAAACAATGATGCTGGCAAGAGAGGGTGATGATCCAACCATGTGTTTTTCACTGCTGCTATACGTTTTCTTCATGGGATAATTCTGGGTGACTGCTGACATTGTGTAACATAATAAAAAATAAAAAATAGAGCAAATAAGAATCCCCAAAACAAAGAGATATGATGAATGAGAGCAAAATAACTAATCTAGAGCCTACACTACAAAATCAAACGCTGAGGACATGGCATTCATAAACCAGTCCTTATCTGGCAATCCGAACCTCACTCAGTTTCCCCACCAAGTTGTCTCCTTCCCCTTTGGCTTAGACATGGCCTTGGTCTTCGGGTGGGAATCATCTGTTACCGGGAGGGCTGGGGGGAGATTTCCTATACTGTCGTGTTAGAGATTAGCCCCAACTCACCTCATACATTAGAAGTCCCATCAGGTCAGCACTTCACATTACTGCCACAGGTATGTCCAACCATCGGTACGATTTTGATTTATGTGTGCGCCGGATCGCACTGACACTTCTCCTCATAGCTTAGGTGTCCCGCGGGGCTTTTCACCTCGGTGCTGATTTGCTCGCTTTTTGTGTAGGGGTGTGTGCGCGGGTGTCGTGCTCATAACAGTTCGTCTCTAGGTCGAGTCACTTTTTTTTCTTCTCAGAGATTCAATGCTTGTGTGATTCCGTCTTAGTCACCCAACAATAAATTCTTCAGTCATTGAAAAAAAGTTGTTCCCTCCCTCTCTCCCTCCAGATTGTTCTAAGAAAGGGCTCTGGAAAATAAAGTTCAGCACTTTCTGTCCTGCGTTTGTGTGTGTGTGTGTGTGTGTGTATGTGCGTGCGTGTGTGTGTGTGTGTGCGACTGTGACAAGGACGTTTGTTATTGTGAAAGCGTGGGTGTGACCGTTGTGAGATCAACACCATCTGGCTACCAGTAGCCCACTTTTTCCTTTACAAGCAAGTGCTGTTTGCTCCTTGTCAAAAAGTTCTCCGTCACTTTCATTGTTAAATTAGCTTTTTGATTTCAACAGGGGGTCGGCGTTTAAATAAGCGTCTTTGAGAACTTAACTTCTATAACCCGCTCCTCCACGTACACAGCAAAGCAAACATACACACATAATAAAAAAAAGAAATTGTTATTTTAAGGGACACGAAAGACAAGCTGAATGTGGACACTTTTCTAATATCGCCTAACTTTCCCGGCCGACGATTCCTGCAATAGTTCAGGCATTAGTTGCAACGTGCTGGAATGCTTCCAGTTTTCAGAAGAAAATTTGCATTTTTGAAGACCTTAAAAACAAAGGGCAGATGTGAGTTTCCATTGTTCGCAAGCCAACAATCTATTTTTTAACACACGAACTTCTGTTCTTCGTAACTCGGCCCATTTTGAAGTCTACTTTGTTTTTGACACACCCGGTCGAGGCATATTTTTACAGAATTACACCTGGACTCTGCAAATGGATCTCGAATCCTTTCACTGTTAAAGGCTGAGCAAACAAACATATCTTTGTATGAAGCCGGGTGCACGGTCTCTGTGTGTCACAATATGAATAAACTCTGGAACATTTAGTGGGGATGAAACGTCCATCTGCTTGCATTCAACTACAACTAGCACTAGCAGTCAACTGAACACGGAACAGAGAACAAAAAAACAAAAAAAGTGCTAATGTCAAGTGCCTGTAGAAGTTTCCATCAATACAACGAACGACCAGCGACAAACGAGGCTGGGGAAGAATGTGCCTGTCAATTGACAGTAGAAGGCCGCTGGTGTGTGTGTGCATTCCAGACCATCACCCCTCCCCCTTCCACAACACGCTTCTCCCTCTCTCTCTCTCAGTCTCTCCCTCTCCCTCTCCACGTGTGTGCGTGTGCTTGGTGTGTGAGTGCGTGCAACTGAGTGTGTGAGTGTGTGTGTACGCTTCTCAACCGCCAGTCAACGATTTACGTCTGAAGCGGTGCGACCACAGCCTCTTTAAACAGTTTGCTCAAAGAGTTTGATAGCACGCACGGTGGTGAATTCTCCTCTCCACCCCCTCTTCCTAATCCTACAAACCTCCCTTCCTCCCTTGAGTCAATGTCTCTCCCCCTTCTCAGTCTTGCACACTCTTCTAACGGCCCTCACAAAAGTCCCTGACTGCACGTTTCAAATTCTATACATTTTATGCCAGGGTAAACTTCAAACACCTGAAGCAGGAAAAAACACGGCAGAGAAAGTCGAATGGGTCTCTGAAAGGAAGATTGTGGAGTGACCGCGCACATGTCATGCCAATAGTTTGGCCTTTCAAAGTTTTGCATTACCATTTACAGTGAACGCTTGAACAAATAATGACAAATCTTTGCTGTAGGCTACGTTAGCTAAACATTAGACAATAAAGAAAAATGAAAGCTCGTTTCAGAGTGGGAATGCAGCGAGCATGCTCAAAATCCAAAACGCGAGTGTGTGTGTTTTTCTTCTTTATCGTGTCTACTGCTTCTGTATACAATGGGTCACTCTATGCTAGTTCACATGCATCGTTATTGATTTATGTAGCTTAAAAACGTCCACACGATGATAATATAATCGTGGTTACTTTGAAACACATCAGCCTATTTTGTTACAAGTGCCGTCACCCCCCCCCCCCCCCCCCCACATTCATGTTCATTGCCAATTCAAGATCGCCATTCGGCCAACCATCTAGCTTATACGAGAAGGAATACACCTTAAATACACTACTATTTCTATGTCCATGTATTGTCTTGTTTACTTTCAGTCTTAATGAGTGTCTATCAGGTCAATGCACTAATAGGTTTCCGCCATGTGGGCGAAGCAAAGATTGAGGCCAATGTAATGTGTGACACTTGAATTGTGTAACACAATAACTGAAGAGTGCGTGCTATGAGGCTCTTCTTATTCATGAACCAATTAATGACAATAGCTTGCGATTCAGAAAAACGCAGCTGGATGTGAAAATGACACACCCAAAACATCTGCTCTTCTTTGTCCAAAAGATAAAACCTGAGTGCAGTTCGAGTGATTTTACCATCGAGAACAAAAGCTTACAGCCCTACAGACACATTCCTTCTGGTGTTTACAATGTTGTCATTTAAAATTAGTATACGCCCGTCCAGGCTTTTGCTTTGGAAAAGAGCATGTACCCTTCTACAAGTTGGACAAACACTGTAACTGTTCAATACTGAGACCGAGAGATACATCGGTTTGCCAAAACAAATACATCTTTTGACTGGGTAAAATGATCCAATAACCTGCAGTCCGCAAGCTCACCAAATGTTGCTGCTGTTAATAAGAGGGTGGTTTTTGAAAACTTCAGTAAAAACATGACTTTTCACACACAAAAAAACACAAATTTGGAGCGATCGCGCAGATTGTTGGAACAGTGGTACCTGCGATGTGAGGCCTTTACGATATGAGGACACCTATCGCGAACGAAAACGTTCTCTGGTGCCTTTGTCATTTACTTTTACCACCAAAATATATCAGTCATGAAAAGTCACATGCAATGTGGGGAGACTTTTGGCTGGTCCCAGGGTGATTTTTTCATAGCAGGTACCACTAACTGTTCCATACTGAGACTGAGAGATCCATCGGCATGCCTAAACAACTGCATCTTTTGACTGAGTAAAATGTGCGCAAGAACCTGTAATCCACAAGCTGACCAAATGATGTTGCAGTAAAGAAGAGGGTGGTTAAACATTTAATTCAACTAACTGCCTGGTTCCCTATTTTAAAGTTGACAATGTTAACCGGTCATAAAAACATATCTTCAGGTGAAGCCTGTACACGAATAAACATCAGGCTACATTAACACAGCCCTTGTGAAACTTGTAAATCGGAAGTGTAGAATAGAAAACTTCAGAAAGAACATGACTTCAAAATTTGTTCAAACAAAGTTGGAATAGATTCAAAGAAAATTCCTAGAGATGTGATGTTCCTCTACACAAGTAACCGGGTGAGCAGAGTTGAAAACCTGTGTACATGGAAAATCTGCATTCTGTGTGGATGTTGGAGGGGCGGGAGTGAGAGGGGTGGAGCGTCACATGCACAGCGGAGGGGAAGAAAGAGGCCGACGACCCGAGTCATCTGAGTTGACTGCACTCATGCGACGCCCAATTTATGAACGACTGTGATCCTCTTGTGCACTCCTCTAATACCGCTGTGCCGAGGCCCGTCAAGGGTAAGGGGCAAACACACGGCCACAAAACTCATTGACATTTGCCCATCAAATCAAATATTGACACTGATAAAGGCAGGAAGGCCCGCACAAACGACCCTGGCCTTTTAACCCATTCAATACCAGTGCCCGCGCAAACCTGTTCTTTTTTAACTGAGGAAAAAAGTGGAGGTTTCGCGGCTCGTCTTAATTACTTTGAATTTAAACTTTGAGAAAAAAAGTGCCTGTGCAACCTCTTCTTTTACAACTGAGAAGAAGTGAAGATTCAGGAGCTCACCTCAATTACTTTGTTCTTTCTTCATTTTGTTAAATAGAATGTTTGAAACAGCAGCAGCTCGGTGTCTTAGAGAGCTTTCTTTCTCTCAAATGGCTTGAATGTAAGAACAAATGTCACAGTACTACCATTACTGTTTCAACTCACTTCACATCAAACTTTCCCCCTCTTCTCAACAAGCACCCCCATTATTAACTAACTAGGGTGAATCGCGAGACAGAGACAGACAGCGTGGCGGTTCATCACAATCACCTCTGCAGGCGAAGTCCTGTCAAACGGGATTGAGAATTTTAGAGCTTATTTCTTAGCCCTATATTATCTGTTGTGGCTTCTCAAATGCCAGAACATACAGACAGACAAAAGCCGCTAGACCCCATCACAAACAGAACTCTACAATCCACAGGTTTTTGCCCACACATACACACACAAACACACACACAGAGAAGCCGTATATATATATATGTATATCTATATCTATAAATATATAGAGATAGGTGAGAGTGTATTTTTCGCGTGGCTATAAATTGATTCGACCTTTTCACTTTGACAGTAAGAACAACTTACGGGTGCAAGGGAAGCGTTCTGGACAGCGCAGTGACATTCTAAAAATAGTTACTCAGAAACGGGAATTTGGGGTGAACGGCGCGAGACAGAGACAGACAGCGTGGCGGTTCACCACAATCACCTTTGAAGGCGAAGTCCTGTCAAACGGGATTGAGAATTTTAGAGCTTATTTCTTAGCCCTATATTATCTGCTGTGGCTTCTCACATGCCAGAACATACAGACAGACAAAAGCCGCTAGACCACATCACAAACAGAACTCTACAATACACAGGTTTTTGCCCACACACACACACAAACACACACACACACAGAGAAGCCGTATATATATATGCATATCTGTATCTATAAATATATAGAGATAGGTGAGAGTGTATTTTTCGCGTGGCTATAAATTGATTCGACCTTTTCACTTTGACAGTAAGAACAACTTACGGGTGCAAGGGAAGCGTTGTGGACAGCGCAGTGGACAGCGCAGTGACATTCTAAAAATAGTAATAGTAACTTACAACTGAACGGGAAAGCCACACGAAGGAAGGGAGATAAACGCCAAACACTGGAGAAGATAAGGAAGAGTTACTTATAATGGTGAAATGAACACAAAAACCAAAATCAGTTCAGCGCTGCGCGCTGAGAGCACGTGTTGAAATATCTCATCGATGATATTGTGTCCGGGGTGTAGCTGAATACGGTGTCCAAATTTGAAAAAGATCCACCGAGAACTTTGGCGTTGTGATGTGGTGTAGCGGCTATGGTGTGTCGGTATGGGGGCCCGGGTAGCTGAGGTGGAACCAAAATAGCTGAGGTGGAACCAAAATCGGTTCAGCGCTGCGCGCTGAGAGCACGTGTTAAAATATCTCATCGATGAGGTTGTGTCCGGGGTCTCTCTGAATAAGCCCACCAAATTTGAAGCAGATCCATCGAGAACTTTGGCCGTGCATGGCGAATACACAAATACACAAATACACAGATACACAGACACACACACACACACACAGACACAAGTCGTATATATATATAGATAATATTAATAAAGAGACATGATAACATGAAATCGCAAAGGAAACAAAAGAGAAAGGGATTGTTTTGAAAATATGATTCAGAATCACTAAACTTCGTTCACTGTGGGAACTTAAAAAAATAAGCTCAATATAATGGAGATTTGAAAATGGTACCAAAAAAGTCCACGCCTGATAAAAAAAAAAAACAAGAAGGGCAAAGCCCACACGACTCACATGCTTGACCTCGACCTTTAGGGTAACTAAACCTAGCAAAGACATCATACACTAAGAACTGCTTTACACATTTTTCCTACCAAAATACATGTGACCTTGACCCAAGGTCAAGGTCATCCAAGGTCATGCAACATAAAGCTGTTAATTCAAGACATAGGAAGTACAATGGTGCTTATTGGCTCTTTCTACCATGAGATATGGTCACTTTTAGTGGTTCACTACCTTATTTTGGTCACATTTCATAAGGGTCAAAGTGACCTTGACCTTGATCATATGTGACCAAATGTGTCTCATGATGAAAGCATAACATGTGCCCCACATGATTTTTAAGTTTGAAACAGTTATCTTCCATAGTTCAGGGTCAAGGTCACTTCAAAATATGTATACAATCCAACTTTGAAGAGCTCCTGTGACCTTGACCTTGAAGCAAGGTAAACCAAACTGGTATCAAAAGATGGGGCTTACTTTGCCCTATATATCATATGTAGGTGAGGTATTCAATCTCAAAAACTTCAGAGAAAATGGGAAAAATGTGAAAAATAGCTGTTTTTTAGGCAACATTTATGGCCCCTGCGACCTTGACCTTGAAGCAAGGTCAAGATGCTATGTATGTTTTTTGGGGCCTTGTCATCATACACCATCTTGCCAAATTTGGTACTGATAGACTGAATAGTGTCCAAGAAATATCCAACGTTAAAGTTTTCCGGACGTCCGGACGACTCGGGTGAGTACATAGACTCACTTTTGCTTCGCATGTGAGTCAAAAAATCCGAACTCATTCTATTTTTTCCCATTAGGCAAAAAAAAAAGAAAAAGTTGTATGTTTCTGGTAACATGGCTACAAAAAATAGGGTAGGTAGGTAGGGATTTTTAAAAAAATTTTTTGGTCAGGATAGAAAATAACTATACAGTGACGAAAAGAGACTGGACTTACTATACAAAGACAAAGACAACACATTACAAAACAAATGAGACAAAAGGGATGCGGGGTTATCCCCCTTGTGTCGTCTGCCGTCTGTTACTTTCGTTTTGACGCTTTTTTTTCTCTTTTTTTTTATTTTACAAATGCAATAAAAAAAAGTCTAGGGTCGGCGGGAAATAACTAGGTAGGGTCGGGTGACCAGAAACATACATTTTTTTTTGGGCCTTATTACAAAAGCAAGCGATGGTGTGTTTGTCAGTTTGGAGTAATTATTTACTTAATTTCGCTGGTAGCCCATTTTAACATTTATTATTTCTAATCTACTTTTTACTGTTAAAAACTGAAAAAGCAAGTACTTACAAAAAAAGTACAACTACAAGTGTCTTTGCATTTCAAACAATTGGCATGACTAGAGAGTCTGCAGTGATTAACTCACGCTCACTATGTCAGTTACCTGGTGCAATACCAAATGCAATGGGTTAAAAAGGACAAACAAATGAAAATGAACAGAAACACTAACAGTAACAGATGATATCTCACTTTTCACATACGTACACACACACACATGTACACAAAAGACTGTGAAAAAGGTAAACAAATTTAAACTAAGTGGTGACAATGACAGAAAATTTGTGCTTGTGTACAAAATTGAGCATCATTATGTTCCAATTAGAAAAAAAAAGTTGCATCCCAAAATACTCTACTCCATGACAGGTGCAAGTTAGTTAATCTTAATTCATACAGCAGTACCTGCGATGTGTGGACCCTCCCGTGAGAGGACACCTCCCTTAAAAGGACACCTTCTCTTGTCCCTTTTTATATTATCTCTACCAAAGTATTCCTGTCATGAAAGGCCACCTGCAATGTAGGGACACTTTCGGGTGGTCCCAAGGGTGTCCTTTCATCGCAGGTACCACTGTACATGACTTTTATGTGCAGCTTTCCATCACGTTCATAATCAAAACTGTAATACGTAGATGATGAAGTGTACACATGTTCTGTTTGCAAATGTGTAGGTATAAATAGCACCAGCAAGTTGCCCACAGCGATTCAGACAATAACAAGACTGAAATCTATGCATTGCAAAGCAGATCACTATTGATATGCATATAACAGATGACAACTGTCCCACATCTGATGTGCTGAAAATGCCACTCCACCATAGAGCAGCAAGTGACAAATCTCAAACACAACCTGAAACTTTCTCCTGACTAGTTAAATGAATAAAAAAAATACGTCTGAAAACATCTGTGAAATTATTGTTGTCTGCAGAAATGTGAGAACATCACCTTTTTCCATTTCATAACCTGTTTGATTTTGATCAAATGTTGTGGTTGATCTAACATATAAAGCTCCTGAGTTTAAAAAAAATTAAAATATCTATATGTCAAGTTAGTTTGGTCAATTTACTCAAATCTGAAACATCTTTAACTTGGATGGGCTCTAAATGTTTACCAATGGACTGATGGAGAAATGTTTCAATCAATTATCAACACTTAATGATGTTAGTGTTACATTTGTGACTGATTTAGTAATTACAGATTTACTTTTCAAACTCTACCCTGCACATACTGTTCATTGTACAAAACTTTGTCCCTTACATAAAAATCTTCAGGATTGCACTCAAGTTTGAATTATGGTGGACAGGCTTTCAGTTTCATCACTCATAAATGACCATATTTTTCTCATCAACGTTAACTTCTAATAAAGCACACATTATAAATTCCAACTGATGTTCTATCTTTTTTTTAAATCAGGCCTAATGGAACACAATATAATTTTCTTCCTTGTCACAACTGTCAGTCTTACCTGAGGAAGGTGGGGGAAAGGGAAGGCGAATTGCAAGTGTATATAATTAAACTCTAAACTCACTAAATTAAATAGCAGCATACAATTGGCGAGCCACTGACACTGGCAGGCACCTTACTTTCCTTGAAGGGAAACACATCTCGAAGTAGAATAAAGAATTGTGAAAAAAGAAAACCTGAGAAAAAAAATTCATACAATGCAACAATCACAAGCCCTGACAAAGGACAGAGCCATAACAATTGTTTTAGCATTGTATGTTCAGTAGTGCTATTCAACAATCAAGTAGCTAGTCATGATAATTCTGATACAAGTGTGCAGGCATGTCTCATAATGCATATATATATATATCACATCTAACATGTATATAAATCTAACGTATAGTTGTTGCTGTATACATATTCAAAAATAAGCTGGCAAATGCCTAACAATCCAAACTCCTAGTTTTACAATTATGCAGAATGGTATTAGTGTTACTGTTTAAACGAAACTTTACCTTTTGTGTCGTAAAGCAGATTTTCCATCCACTTCATCGCCTCCCTCAGCTGACTCCTGCACAAACGATTAGGTAAATACTGAATTTGTATTATTATATGAATAACAAAAAGCTAAGAGAATCATACATTTTACTAGGAATGTCCAAAATACGAGTCTCTGACTGTGAAAGATCTAGTCTTACACTGTTACACAGGTACAGTGACTTACCTTTGTAATTCAAAACATTGAACAACAATGTACATTTTATCCTAAATCCACCTTAAAAAAAAAAAAAAAAACCCTGCAGCTCCCCTATTAGCAGTCTACCTATTTAATTTTATACCTTTACAAATCTGGAAAAGTTATGCCTTAAAACAGATGTAAATTTACTGATGCTATGAAGAAATTAAAGTCTGAGAAAATGAGGTCTTAATGTATATATATAGGGTGTCTTGGAATAGACAGCCCTAAAACTAAAAGTAGAAAGTATTTCACTCGCCATGGCCAGTGTAAACATTCATAACTGGCGAGTAGACTAGACATGTTCATCTACTCGCCAATTGCGAGTAAAGTTCCTGAAACTTATTGAAACAAATGGTTGGTTTGGTGAGTAAAATTTGATCTCTGGCGAGTCAATTTTGAGAAGCACTAGCCAAAGGCTACAATTGTTTGGACTTTCAGGGCTGATTAGAGGCTCTTAAAACTGCCAAGACGTAAGGCCAAAAAAAAAAGGTGTGGTTACGGTAACATAGCCCAAAAAAAATAGGGTAGGAAGGTAGGCAATCACTTTTTTTTTCAAACTTTTTTTTCTAATGTGTACAAAGCATACAATGTGTACAATGTGTTCCATAAGCATAGTACCTACTTGACAGGGAAATAAGTGTGCGACTTGGGCGCTTTCATTGCGTTTTCTGCAATCGTTTTCTTGGTTTTTGTGGACAAATGTAATAAAAAGTTATAGGGTCGGCCCCTAAAAATAGGGTAGGTCGGGTTATCGTAACCACACTTTTTTTTTTTTTAGGCCTAACTGCGCCTCGGCACAGTTTATAGAATTTGAATTTGGACTGAGAAAAGCTCAAAAAGTGCCCACCAAACCAGACAAACACTATTTGGTAAGGCCAAAAAATAATGTATGTTTCCGGTGACAAGGCCAAATTAGGGTCGGAAGGATGGGTCTTTTATTCAGTGGATTGAATTTTTTTTTAAATTTTATTTACACAATATATTTATATGTGAATGTTGCTTTTAAGAGTACGCTCATTAAAGCCTAGCTTGTTGTGCTCCATGTTCCTTATTTTATGTATGCGGCAATATTCCACAGAAATTTACTGAATAAATTTGTTTAAACCAATTTGTGAATGTGGCTTTTCATTGGCTGGAAATTGTACAAACTGTGTGTCCAATAGATGTTATAAGTAAATGGTGGTAAGACTAGAGTAACTTTGCGTGCAAAGTCTGAATTTTTTTCCTCAAAATTTGTCATTATTATTAAAATTGTAATGACATTATTTTTAGAAGGGTCAAACTAAAGTTCTGGGGGGGGGGGGGGGGAGTGGTGTTAGCAAACAACATCCCTGGTCTTGCCTTCTACTTACTAATACGCAGTATACCCTTTCTTTTTCTGAGTCTTGGTTTTGGAACAATATTCAGCATTAATTAACCTTTTATAAATAACAGACTTCTTGTTCTTCTACTTATAGTTCCATAAGCATACCTTTTTTAGCTAAGCTACCATGCTGTTATGCATATTGTGCCGCCCAAACCATATAATTTCACTGCAATCTGTATTCACTATCTTTACATGTCTGCACATCTAGATAAATATTCTGACAAATTACAAGACTTTTTCTTCTTCCTCTTTTGCTCCATGTGTGGTATTCTTCAATTTTCAAAGACAAAGGTCCTTTACTCTCAGAATGAAGGCACAGTAGAATTGTAGGAGAAATTATATTGTCTCAATATTTGATGAATCCTGTAACTAACAAGAAGGGCAAAGCCCATACGACTCACATGCTTTACACATTTTTCCTACCAAAATACATGTGACCTTGACCCAAGGTCAAGGTCATCCAAGGTCATGCAACACAAAGCTGTTAATTCAAGACATAGGAAGTACAATGGTGCTTATTGGCTCTTTCTACCATGAGATATGGTCACTTTTAGTGGTTCACTACCTTATTTTGGTCACATTTCATAAGGGTCAAAGTGACCTTGACCTTGATCATATGTGACCAAATGTGTCTCATGATGAAAGCATAACATGAGCCCCACATAATTTTTAAGTTTGAAACAGTTATCTTCCATAGTTCAGGGTCAAGGTCACTTCAAAATATGTATACAATCCAACTTTGAAGAGCTCCTGTGACCTTGACCTTGAAGCAAGGTAAACCAAACTGGTATCAAAAGATGGGGCTTACTTTGCCCTATATATCATATATAGGTGAGGTATTGAATCTCAAAAACTTCAGAGAAAATGTGAAAAATGTGAAAAATAGCTGTTTTTTAGGCAACATTTATGGCCCCTGCGACCTTGACCTTGAAGCAAGGTCAAGATGCTATGTATGTTTTTTGGGGCCTTGTCATCATACACCATCTTGCCACATTTGGTACTGATAGACTGAATAGTGTCCAAGAAATATCCAACGTTAAAGTTTTCCGGACGGACGGACGACTCGGGTGAGTACATAGACTCACTTTTGCTTCGCATGTGAGTCAAAAATTAAGTACCTGATTATGATGCACACATGGAATGATGGATAATACTTTCGCACTGGCTATACGCACTCCAAGTGATACATGATTCTGCCCCCTGTATACACGCCGACGTTAACTTCCGGTCGCAAAGCGAATTTGCCATTCAAAGCCACTTTGCGATAGGAACGGAGAGCAATTGATTATCAAAGTACAACAAATAAAAACAAAGAATCTGATGCTGCACAGCCTTTTCTATAATGTTGATTTTTCAATTCAATGAGTCAAAGTGCGCTTGGGACAAACAAAACAAAAATCTCCATCCTTAACACACCAATAATATTTTTGAAAAGAGGATCTGAATTCTATAAGTACCTTAACACAATAACAGTCTTTGACTTGTCAGTTATGAGTTAATCACTTAATTAAGTTAATGTCAGATTTTTTTCAAATGAAGTAGGCCTATCTGCTCAAGAAAAGTGTTATTTGAAAACCTTCTTTCAATGACATTACTTACAAAAAGAAAAACAGCTCAAAGGACAATAACAAACACAACAACAACAACAACAACAACAACAACAACAACAATAACAACAACAAAGTACAAGCTAAAAGTAAAAGTAAAATTAGTTTGTGCTTGTGAACTAACACACTGTCAGTGCAAGTGTTGGTGCAAACGGTACTGCTGCATATTACCGCCAGTGAACTACAAACACTGTAGTCCACTGAACTTAAATGGCACAGTTCTACGTGATTTTGTTGTGAATGATCACAACACAGCCGTAACAATAACAACTGCAACCCGAGAGCCTGTGCTGTCATCAAACAACTGTCTTCGACATACGTATAAGCAACCACCATCACATCGACATACCTCGTCAGGGTCATTGCTGGGGCTGGGCGAACGCTGAAGAGTCACAAGCGCCATAGAAACGACTACACCACAGCTGATCTAAGCCCTCACGATCGTTGTTGTTCGTATCAAATCATTATCTTCGGCCAAAGTTGGTTTTGAGGAAGTGTACGGTCTCTTTTTGGTGGAGCACAGGAAGTTTACTTTGCGCAAGCATCGAATTTTATCGGAAGTAGGTGGAGACTACGAGACGCATGCGCGGTGGACATTTCCTCCTAGCAACGACTCCCGCAACAACATGGCTGACACTCTGTCTTCTGCGAAGCGGGAATGTTTCGATCAGTAAACTGTGAGACCTGTGACTGTCTGATTGTTAAAAACTGAAACAAAATAAATCACAGGCGTTGAAACCAAACCCAAAATGGCGGAGACAGCTGTGTCGAGTCACCCTGGATCCGCTGCAAGCGGTTTGGGATCTCCAGGAAAGCATTCGCGCATTTGCTCAGGAGGAGAAAACCCAGGCTCTTCAGGTCGCTCCTCTGCTATGAAGAACGATGTCAGGAGATGGAAACGAATGCATGAGCAAAATGCCATGCTCCGCCTCACCGAGCTACGCAGTGCAAAAAAGGTTGAGGTCAGAGCGTCCAAGGAAAACGCCCGGGAGTTAGCCAGGAAAATACCAATTGAACTTTTGGTCAAAGACTGGCTCTCTCAGTCTGAGGCCACGATTGAGACGAGGGCTTACATGGTTGACAAAGTGATGCCTACGCTGATCCTGGGAGTGGAGAAGTTGCTTAATGCTGTAGATGAGAAAGGGCTGGCAGATCCAGGGAGGGCTAGTGGTTTTGATCCCGACTTCAACCCTCTCACCTTTCTTGCACAGTACCTGTTCAGAAACAACCCTCGCTTCAGTAATTTCTCAGAAGCATCTCCTTATGTCCGGGGAATGAGACAAGTTGCAGAGGAGCTGAAAGCACAGCTGTTTGACATGGAGGATAACAGGTGGGTTCAATTTAATGCATATTTTTGCTAGACTACTTTTCGGAAATAATTTAATTTAAAAATACACCAATTTTTGTGTTACTCAACCTGCCCTTATTTGATAGGAGTCCAGGCTGTGCCTTGTATGGGAAGTCAGAGGAGGATTTAAAAAAAATATATACATTTATAATGAGAGCGCTGCTGAAAATGCCAAAATGAGACACACACAGAGTAAAACTAAAAGATGATCTCCCTTGCTCATGAAGTAATTTCTATGCATTCTCGCTCTTGACGTCATATATATATATATCATATATATGCAAAAGATTTTTAGTTGGATACCATGGGTTGACAACTCTCGCCATCAGTACCACCTGACCACTGATGAGACACAATAGTGTCGAAACACGTGTCTGGTCTAGGTGCAAAAACAATGGTCCTCCTCAGGACTAGATTTCCTTGTGATACGTCCCCCACAAAGGGACTTTGCATTGTAAATCTCAGTCCCCCTTGAGGAGGGTCTGATGCTCCCAATAGGCTGTCTGTGAAGGGATACTTTTTCTCTCTCTCTCTTTCTCTGCTAAGAGATTTTAACAAATCTCGGAAGAAAGTCTCTGCTGACTTTCAATTGTTTCTTTCACAATTTCTGATGTTTTATATATATATGGCGAGTGAGTCCCTTTGATATTCCGCTGGGTCTTGACTGAAATACAAGCCATATAAAAAATCACGAGTGTTGTAACCTGTATATCCCATGAAGATCTAAAAGACAAAGTGTGACGGAAACATCAAGCTTTAGTTGTCAGTTCAGATGAGGCACCTCTGCACACACCTTATTCTAAAGGCACATCTGTTGATCTATGTCAAGTCGGTGCATTATGGTGGCTTGGTTGTCCCCGTCAGCTGAAAGCCTCTTACACGGATTTGACTGAATACCTAGTGGTTACACACGCATCGCCTGAGATCTTGGACACCTCCATTGTCTATAGGGCCATACTGCACCGCAGAAGAGCTAGAAATACTCGCAAAATGCATTAAACAGCTTGTCCAGAGAACAATCGTAGTCGATGATGTACCGATAAGGGTGTGTGTACCGGGCACGCTGTAACTTCACATGAGCATAGCCTGAACATAGCAGTACTGGTCGGACGGACTGGGTTTTTAACGATTGCTAGTTTGACTTCTGTTTTAGTTGAGAGCACGAGCACACACACTCAAACACATATGGCTTGTCATGTTGATCACAAGAGAGAAATATAGCAGCGAATAGAAGGAAACAATCAGATTACAACCCCATAATATGACGCGATGGACGACAGACGTCATGAAATCTATGATGCTGTGATGATAGTCTCGGCAAGTCGAGACTAAAACTCAGCTATAACACTGAACGACTCTCGCGCAAGTTCTCAAAAGTGTGGTAACCCTTTGCATATCCGGTCAACAGGTACATGTGCATTTTGGAATGTCAAGGACGACAGAAAGTAGAGCCAGCTATGATTTTTTTTATTTATTTTTTTTATTTTATGCAATTTATATCGCGCACATATCTCAACCACGGATTCAAGGCGCAGGGATTTATTTATGCCGTGTGAGATGGAATTTTTTACACAATATATCACACATTCACATCGGCCAGCAAACCTCAAGCCTATTAGGGCGAGCATTCACCTTTCACGGCCTATTATTCCAAGTCACACGGGTATTTGGTGGACATTTTTATCTATGCCAATACAATTTTGCCAGGAAAGACCCTTTTGTCAATCATGGGATCTTTAACGTGCACACCCCAATGTAGTGTACACGAAGGGATCTCTGTTTTTCGTCTAATCCGAAAGACTTAAGCACTTGAACCCACCACCTAGGTTAGGAAAGGGGGGAGAAAATTGCTAACGCCCTGACCCAGGGTCGAACTCGCAACATCTCGCTTCCGAGGCAAGTGCGTTTACCACTCGGCCACCCAGTATGTATTTCGTGCACCCTTATTTATTCACTATTTCATGTGTTATAGGAGTGCAATAGTTACATCATAGATGTTACAAGAGAACAAGGGAAATACAAGAAATATACCTAGAGTGCATTTACAGAGACAAAGAAGGGAGGTCATGATATATATATCTGCGCATGGATGTGCAAAAAAACAACAAACAAGAATAATACATGCGTAGTAAATTCAGCATTTAATTGTTACCTCCCACTATCATTGTAGTTTCTTGTTTAAAAACTATTGCTTTGTTTTTGACTATAATCTCTTGTATGGTGTTCTGAATGATTACATTCTCCCAGAGATGAGCTGGGTTTATCTTTTAGCTTATTATTAAGCTTCTAATTAATTCTCACATTCTACTGTAATTTTTTAGACTGGCACGCATCAAGGCAGAGGCTAAACGCAAGCGCACTGAGCGAGAACTGCAGGCTAAGCTGAAACAACAGGAGAAGGAGCGAAGACAACAGGCGCTGATGACTCAGTTTGAAGAGTGGAATGTTCCCACTGACAACAACAGGGTGGAACTCTCACTGGTAAGCATGTAGACATTGTTCTTATTTTGGATTGAGAACCAGTGAGCATGATCAAGTGTGAATGTTCATATACCAGAAGACGGTATTCTGGTAATTTGATACTGGTGTTCTGGCAGGTAGTTAAAATACAATACAATACAATACAATACAATACAATAACTTTATTAATCTCTAAAAGAGAAATTGCATTGCTGAGCTTTTGTGTCCGTAATAAAACATACATAAAACATTCAAAAATAAACATTTGTTCTTTGTCATTCATACATTCTTGTGTTCTTATACATTTCTTCAATTCATACATCAATATTCTATCATAATTATGTACATACATTTATTCTCTTTTAACAGTCTGTCTTCAAACGCATCTCAGAGAGGGAGGCTAGAGATTTGTGTTGTGCCAGGAGAAATTACTGTCTGAAACAAGAAAGAGTGTGATGATCAAACCATGGTATTAGGGGTTCCGAAAGATGTTCAATGTTATCATATACATGCATCCACACACATACACATGCACGCACGCACACACTCACGTGCACATGTCAGAAATGTAGAAGGTGATCATTCACCTGAAGACTCAAACCATATTAACGTCGATTATCTCAGAGGTGACAGATGTGTGCATGCAATCTACTGCACAGAGCTTTGTCAAAGATCAAGTAATTGGTAAGTATGATTTTCTTTTACAGCTGCAGAATGCCTTGAGATCATTCATGGAGGTAGCAGAACAGTTTCCGCCAGAGATTCAGGAGGTTGCAAAGTTCGGCCATCCTTTGGAATCTACAGATGAGACTGGACGTACCTTGGCTGTTACAGAATTTGCTCAAGTGTGTAAATCATCACTACGCTAAACAAACGTGTACAATTTATCTTCATCAAAGAACTAACTGCGTGTGCTAAAAAAATGGTACCTTGAAATGTTCAATGTCATTCTGATAAAAGGTTTCAAATGTAGACTTTTTTTTAAAGCGCTCATACTTGAGAGCTTTTATAAACTGGTGCCAGAGTTTGTAGCAATTAATACATTATAGCAGCTACTAATCTTCAGAGACAAAGGTGTTGCATGAGACTTTCTGATAACTGCCTATCATTTTTCAAAATGTGAAATTGCACAAAGGGGCGTGTGAGTTAAGAGTTTTGTGAAGCTGTGTACCCTAGCATCAATATTTTAAACCTGTACTGTTGTTTTCTCCAGTTCCTGTCATTGCATGTGGAGACTCTCCCCTCTGAAGTGTTTGAGGAGTTCATGGAGCACATGTCAAAATGCGCTGCCGCTCACCGTGCCAGTGCTGAACGAGAACATAGGCGTATCATGCTCACCAACCTCTTCATCTATTGTGACCACAGCGGGGTAAGGCTTAGGAGTATTTTGGTGTTTTTTGTGTGTGTTGTTTTTTTTAGGGGGGGGGGGGGGGAGTGTAATGTATTACTTCTGCCATTTATGTTTTGTGCTTTTGAAGTTGTTTCTATCCTTTGAATTTAATGTGTGTGCTCCAGAAATGTGTCAGTTTAGATGTATTTTTCATTATTGTTTGTACTATGATTTTTTTAGGGGGTGGAAGATGGACGTGTTGTGGGAGGTATGTTTTTTGGGGATCTATTTACATTTGTTAAGTTTGTGTGCATGCATTTCTGTATGTGAGCATAGTTGTTGGAATCCTTTGTCAAATGATGACTGTTTGGGCATTTTCATGTTTGTGCCATTGATGACAGTGCAGGTGATTTACGTTCAGTTTCTTTGTGTTTTATGATGCAGATTGGGTTGCTGGACAGACATCGTATCTTGAACCTGTTTGAGCAGTTCTGGGATGTCTTCCAAGATAGCAAAAAAAGTTTCAGGAATCCTCGCACATGTAAGATGACTGTGAATTTGTGATGTTTGTGTAAGTGTTTGGTGCCTATATGTGTTGTAAGTGTGTGTGTCTTTGTTGGTTTGTCTCATCATTTATTCTATTGCGTGTTACAATGACATTGATACCAGTACTCACACAGACACTGTTTGATGATTGTTCACAACAAATGATGTTTCTCTTTGGTCCAGATTCTAAATGTTCTAAAGAGAAAAATGGGAGTCACTTAATGTGGTTGTGCTGGATTGTGGACTGTGGTAGTGCTGTATCCTGTATATACAGTGGAACCCGCCTTTTAGGACCTCCAAAAATCTTAGAAAATTGGGTCTTAAAAAGGAGGGAGTCGTAAAATGGTAATTTTACGGAGGTTAAGAACAGAAAGTCTGAGAAAACAAGGTTTTAAAAAGGAGGGAGTCTTAAATTGGGGGTTCTTAAAAGTGGGTTCCACTGTACAACAAACCCATAGTGTTCCCTCAGGCACAAAAGAAAAACAAATTCAACAAACTCACGCATGTTATTTCTCTTCACAGGGCCGGTGGTGGAGGTGGACGAAGCCGACGACAACATGACTGACGATGAAGACGGCGTGGCCACGATTCCAGAGACGGCACGGGAGGATGAGGATGACACGACCACAAGTGAGCCTCCCAACAAGTCAGGCGTGGTGATCAAAATCTCCCCAGGGTCCAGCAGGGTTGGGTCAGGGGATGATGACGACAGCCTGCTACAGGCTACAGGGGTAGAGAACGCTGAAACTGGGGAAAGTCAGATAGATGGGGAGCTTGCTGATAAGATCAGAGGAGCTGTTGTTGAAGAGAAATCTGAGGGGGGTGTTGATGATAAGAGCAGGGAGGCTGGTGATAAAGAAAAAGTGGAAGAGGGTAAAGAGAAGGTGGTAGAAGACAAGAAGGGTGATGACGCCGCCGGTGAGAAGGACGGAAAGACGGGTGAGCATGACAGCGCTGGAGAAGCAAAGACTGCAGAACAAAGCCCTGAGAAGAAAGAAGATGAAGCCAGCAAGTTGGAAGGAGAAGCTGAGAAGAAAAAGACCCCGGAAGAGGACACAGCCAAGAAAGATAGCGAGGATAAAACAGAAACCTCTGATGCTCCTGCAGCAGTTGTTTCAGCTTCATTGAATCTGATGGCCATCACAGAAGAGGAGGAAGAAGAAAGCAGCAAGGAAAGCCCAAAAGATACAGAGAAAGAGGCCTCCAAGGGAGTAGCTGAGGAAAAGGCAGAGAAGACCCCTGAGAAGGAAGAAGAGGATGGCCAAAAGTCTGCTGCAGTACTCAACACAGAAGCTGCACCACCAGCAGCAGAAACCGAAAGTGTCAAGAAAGAAAAGGAAGTGGTCGCAGAAGAAAGAGAGAAGGAAAAGAATGAAACAGCAGCAGCAATAGAGAAAGAAGATGAAGCAAAGCCAGAGGAAGAAGAAAGGAGGAATGAAGCGGAAGCTCGTCCTCAAGAAGATATTGATGAAGGTTTTTCAGAAAGCAAGCCGGACGATGACGCAGTAGCACCAGCAGAAGAAGCTGTAGTGCCAGAAAAGCAGGACAAAGACACCTCCACCACACCAGCAGGTTACACTCTCTTCATCTCTGGGTTTTGCCTTCTTTCTGCTCTCCAGTCTGCTTCCAGGATGCTAGAATGGCCTCAGGTGTCTTCCTAATCACTCTGACATCTGTAGTGTCAATTTTAGCATCAGGGGATGTAGCCATGCAGCCTATAGTTACTGTCTTAGAATTATAGTTGTGGGATAGATGGATGGATTTGGCCAACTCTGAGACTTCCGGAAACTGACTGAAGTATTTGGAACTTAAGAAAACTTGGGTTTTTTGTAAGGTGTCCTTTGCTTTCATAAAGCATTTTTATAAACTTTGCTCTGGGAAAAATAATTGAATTCAGTTAAAGGTGGCAGTTTTCCACAGTACAAGTAATGAAAAGAATTCTCTGAGTTGGTCAAATGGCTAGAGAGATTATTAGTCACATAGTTTCAGTAGTTCTGTGATTTAGTAATCTGTATTTAATTTACACCACCATGCACATTTGTAAATATCAGTAATAGCTTGCACTAGTAAAGCCACTTGACACTATAAGGTAAGATCTTGTGGGATTAGGTGCAATTAAACATGCCTTAGATACTGAATGTGCATCTTTAAATATCCCAAGTTTAGAACTGTCCATTGCTCTGCTTTTGCTATAATGTGTTTTGCAAATTCTGATTTTGTTGTGCTTAGAAGACAGTGTCACCTAGCAGTTAGTACAGATGATAGTCATCTGGATTTCAGATTAAAGAAGAAAAAAACCAGAACAACAAATGCATGAAAATTGCTTTTATAAAGCTATTTTAATTCCTTTCTTTCTTTCTTATTTTTTTGTGACGGTCTACACTGTTTTAAACTGCTATAGGCTAGACAGTTTGCATACACTTTTAGAAAAAAAGGGAGAAAAGAGACTTCATTTGTTTGAGTAAAGTCTGTACATTCGATTTTCTCATAATTCAAATCTCTGTACCTTCCTGACAAATGATGTTAAATCTGCTATTGACACTCCTGTCATTCCGTTGAGTAGTGACTAACAATTCTAGTACTGTGAAAGACTACATGTTCACGTCTGCTTTGATCAACTGAATCAGCTGTTTTCTCAGGTCATTGATCCAGCTCTGGGTGGCCGAGTGGTAAACGCACTTGCGCTCGGAAGCGAGAGGTTGCGAGTTCGACCCTGGGTCAGGGCGTTAGCAATTTTCTCCCCCCTTTCCTAACCTAGGTGGTGGGTTCAAGTGCTAGTCTTTTGGATGAGACAAAAAACCGAGATCCCTTCGTGTACATTACATTGGGGTGTGCACGTTAAAGATCCCACGATTGACAAAAGGGTCTTTCCTGGCAAAATTGTATAGGCATAGATAAAAATGTCCACCAAAATACCCGTGTGACTTGGAATAATAGGCCGTGAAAAGTAGGATATGCGCCAAAATGGCTGCGATCTGCTGGCCGATGTGAATGCGTGATGAATTGTGTAAAAAAATTCCATCTCACACGGCATAGATAAATCCCTGCACCTTGAATATGTGCGCAATATAAATTGCAGAAAAATAAAAATTAAAAAAATAAATAAATCCCTGCGCTTAGAACTGTACCCACGGAATACGCGCGATATAAGCCTCATATTGATTGATTGATTTTTCTGCCTTTACTAGAAAATGAAACTGTTTACTAGCTAGCCTATAAATCTTGGTGATCGATCATCTTCTGATTAAAAAACACTTACTTTTCAGAAGTCTTTTAACACTTTAGTGAGACCTCTTAGACTCTTTTTCAACCCAGAAAACAGTGTGTTTTTCATTAGTCTTTTTTTCCCCAGCAGATTGAATAGTTAGAATGCAGAATATGTATAATCATGATAAGGTTGAATTCTTCGAGCAAGACATTGTATTATTGGATTGTCATTGTAAGCAGTGGTATACATATATTTGTAAACATCTACCTTCAGTAGCTGTTTCATGTATAATTTCATGAAGGGTACTTGGAAGTGTACCGAGCTCTTTTGGAACAGTCATGAAGACAGAATGTGAAATTATATAAAGTTTGTGTGCATTAGAAGGGAAAATAGCATTAATGTATACATAAATTGTAATGTTCATGCAGATTTATTTTGTTGCAAAAAGAAAGGATTTGAAATCTTATAACAAGGTCAAATGATCCTATGTCAATTGCTACCATCACATGTATACATATATTCTGTAGGTGGATGGCACACATAGAAAAACAAAAATGGTTGTAGTCATTTTAGTGGCTCGCCATCTTTGGAGAATTAAAGATTAGCAGCGTCTACAACTGATCTAATTCTCGTTTTGTTCATTTCCTCATTATTATTTGACAATTAACTTCAAAGCCTACAAGGTCCAGGCTCTAGTGAATGTTTTGTTTTGTCATTGGTTCAACGTTAAAATAAAATGAATGAAAATAAGTTCAACGTTAACAATAAATCACCCATTTGTGTATATTTATTGTCGCAAGCAAAATTGACCTTGTGGACAATAATGACTCTAATTTTGGGTGAAAACAGCCCAGGAGCAGGGTAGTGATGAGGCAAGCACTGCAGCCACGGAGCAGCAACAGCAAAAAGTTGCCGAATCAGGAAATGAAGAGAAAGCCACTGAAGGTTCTGAGGAGACTCCAGCACAGCCTCAACAGAACGAAGGTACAGCGGACCCCCCCCCCCCCCCCCCCCCCCCCCCTTCTAAAAAAAATCTGAACAAAACAGGTCTTAAAAGGGATTTAATGGGATTCTCATAGTCTTGAGCCAATGTGAATACAGTGGACCCTCCCGTTTAAGACCTCCAAAAATCGGAGAAAAGCAGGTCTTAACAAGTCGCGTAAGGCAAAATTACTACATTTAGTCAAGCTGTGGAACTCACAGAATGAAACTGAACGTAGTCCGCCGCTAGTGCAAAAGGCAGTGAAAGTGACGAGCCTGTTTGGCGCGGTAGCGATTGCGCTGTGCTTCATAGCACGCTTTACTGTACCTCTCTTCGTTTTAACTTTCTGAGCGTGTTTTTAATCCAAACATATCATATCTATATGTTTTTGGAATCAGGAACCGACAAGGAATAAGATGAAATAGTTTTTAAAACGATTTCGGAAATTTAATTTTGATCATAATTTTTATATTTTTAATTTTCAGAGCTTGGTTTTAATCCAAATATAACATATGTATATGTTTTTGGAATCAGAAAATGACGCAGAATAAGATGAAATTGTTTTTGGATCGTTTAATAAAAAAATAATTTTAATTACAAGTTTCCGATTTTTAATGACCAAACTCACTCATTAGTTTTTAAGCCACCAAGCTGAAATGCAATACCAAACCCCGGCCTTTGTCGAAGATTGCTTTGCCAAAATTTCAATCAATTTAATGGAAAAATGAGGGTGTGACAGTGCCGCCTCAACTTTTACAAAAAGCCGGATATGACGTCATCAAAGGTATTTATCGAAAAAAAGAAAAAAACGTCCGGGGATATTATACCCAGGAACTCTCATGTCAAATTTCATAAAGATCGGCCCAGTAGTTTAGTCTGAATCGCTCTACACACACACACACACAGACAGACACACATACACACACACACACACACACACATACACCACGACCCTCGTCTCGATTCCCCCCTCTACGTTAAAACATTTAGTCAAAACTTG
This sequence comes from Littorina saxatilis, assembly GCF_037325665.1. Taxonomy (NCBI): domain Eukaryota; kingdom Metazoa; phylum Mollusca; class Gastropoda; order Littorinimorpha; family Littorinidae; genus Littorina; species Littorina saxatilis. The sequence continues at coordinate 36,556,668 of NC_090253.1, read as the reverse complement.
ACTAAATGTAAAAAGGAGGATCGAGTCTTAAAATGGGGGTAAATTTACAGAACAACAAAAAGTCTGAAAAAACATGGTCTTAAAAGGGAGGAAGTCTTAAATTGGGGGGGGGGGGTCTTAAAACAGGGGTTCAACTGTATCTACAGTGGTACCTATAAGAAGCTTAACCTCCCAATACTACAGGGCACCAGCTGATCTGTTGTCCCCTTGTCTTAAAAGGCTGTCTACTATATATGTTACAGACACTTTGGGCATCCTTTTACACAGTGTTGTTTACAAACTCCAAACCCATCTATTCATTCTTCTAGTTCCAGGTGGAGAGGAGCAGAAAGCGGAGCAAGCTGAGGAACAGAAGCCAGCAGAGGGAGATGCGGTCATTCAGATTGAAGACAGCGAGGAAAACCCGACAGAAGAGACGACTGAAACAGCAGAGAAGAAGGACAGCCAGGAAACAGTTATGAAGGAAGATATAAGTGCTGACCCGGACCTGTCTAGAGGTACTGGTTGTTTTGTGGCTGGAGATCGATGTTCAGTGAGAAAGATCTGTGTTCTCACAACTTTTTCTTCTTTATTTTTGTTGTCGGAGTTATTACCTGAGTTCTGAGTTCTGCCCTCTCATGTGCTCCATTCCCCTTCTCTCTTCTTTTTACATTTAGTCAAGTTTTGACTAAATGTTTTAACGTAGAGGGGGGAATCGAGACGAGGGTTGTGGTGTATGTGTGTGTGTGTGTGTGTGTCTGTCTGTGTGTGTGTGTAGAGCGATTCAGACCAAACTACTGGACCGATCTTTATGAAATTTGACATGAGAGTTCCTGGGAATGATATCCCCGGACGTTTTTTTCTTTTTTTCGATAAATAGGTATTAATAGGTAACATGCGCCTTGAGTCGCCTTGTGTGGTGAGATACGTGCGCGATATAAATCCTCGTAAATAAATAAAAAAATAAAAAAAATAAATACCTTTGATGACGTCATCCGGCTTTTTGTAAAAGTTGAGGCGGCACTGTCACACCCTCATTTTTCAATCAAATTGATTGAAATTTTGGCCCAGCAATCTTCGACGAAGGCCGGACTTCGGTATTGCATTTCAGCTTGGTGGCTTAAAAATTAATCGATGACTTTGGTCATTAAAAATCTGAAAATTGTAAAAAAAAAAAAAAATTTTTTAAACGATCCAACTTTATGTTTATCTTATTCTTCATCATTTTCTGATTCCAAAAACATATAAATATGTTATATTCGGATTAAAAACAAGCTCTGAAAATTAAAAATATAAAAATTATTATTAAAATAAAATTTCCGAAATCGATTTAAAAACAATTTCATCTTATTCCTTGTGGGTTCCTGATTCCAAAAACATATAGATGTGATATGTTTCGATTAAAAACACGCTCAGAAAGTTAAAAACAATAGAGATAAAGAAAAGCGTGCTATCCTTCTCAGCGCAACTACTACCTCGCTCTTCTTGTCAATTTCACTGCCTGTGCATCGAGCGGTGGACTGACGATGCTACGAGTATACGCTCTTGCTGTAAAAATGCAGTGAGTTCAGTTTCATTCTGTTAGTTCGACAGCTTGACTAAATGTTGTAATTTCGCCTTACGCGACTTGTTTCTTATTTTCCCCAAATTACCCTATCCCTCACACCCCTTTCCTCTTGCCCTGCACCCCCTTACCATCCTCACTTCCCCTCCTTCATTTTCTTTGTAGAAAATACAGTGATTTTGCATGTTTATTTGGTGTGATTTTTCTGTTTGTCTTAGATTTTTTTAGGTTTGGTAATTGGAAGGTACTTTTATTGATTTTAGTTCCTATTAATTTTCTGGAGTGTGCATAAAATAAGAAAAGAAAGGTTTGCTAACATTTCATTGATAAATCACTTCTCAACTCTCCTCTTGCAGTATTACTTGTTTGTTTGATTTTTTTGCATTTGAAATGATAGTTTCATTGCTGCTGTACTCGTAACAGTATTAGTTTTCCTCCAGACCTACTAACAACACAGATTTTGTTTTATGATTCCCGCCATGTTTTTTCAAGTGTCGTTTTCAGTTTGGAATTGTGTACGTCTGTTCCCTTGGGTTCTAATATACTGACACTCAATCTTTCTTCCCCCACCCTCCCTGGGGTGCCACGTAGACGTGGACATAACAAATGAGATTGCCAAGTCAGCTCTACAGCCGCAAGCCCCTCAACTGACTGCGGGAGCCACTGGGCGGGCCAGTATCACCTTCGCTCAGGGGACAAACTTTGAGCGAGATAAGACAGGTGACTCTGGTTACTTGAGCTGTGGTTTTTGTACAGCGACACCACCTTTTTTAAGGTCTCCACAAATATGACAGAAGGGAGTGCAGAACCAAAAATGGATTTGTATTTCTGAAAGCACTTTAGTGTGTTAATTAATGGGTGTTTGCAATATTGTATATATAGTGATTAGAGTACTCCATATTCCTGCTTGTGCAAGTTAAATTATGTGGTTACCATTCATACTCTATTTTTTTTTCCCACAGATAATATGTATGAAAAATATTCACAGTATTCTACATCGCTACTCATGTAAAAATAACAGTCAAATATGTCCGAAAAAAGTATCAAAGACGATCACAACAGTCTGTGTATAATTTACCACAAACTCTTGTTCCAACTGCCTAGTGGGATAAATGTACAACTTCTTTTCTCCAAATAAAGGTTTGACAGCTAACAGTGGAGGCCGCAGTCAGTCGCAGATGTCTGCCTTTGACGAGGACAACTTGAACGTGTCCCAGTTCGTACAGCTGACAGAGACTTTTCTGGGTGACGGCCCTGAGGACACTGGCTTCAGCAAGCTGCTGTCTTTTCTACGCGAGGGCTACGAGGAGACGGAGGATGAGAAGATGGAGAGGCTAATGAAGGTAGGTATTGCGTTATTACACTGGAACCTCTTTTTAGGGCCTCCAAAAGATGGAAGAAACTAATCTGGTCTTGAAAAGTCGAGGGACTCTTAAAATAAGAGTAAATTTACAGAGTCTGAAAAATGAAGGTCTTAAAAAGTGGGAAGTCTCAAATGGGAGCTTAAAATCAGAAGTTCCACTGTATTCTTAAGGAGTGAAACCCCTTTTTAAGACCATCAAAACTATTGATTGTTTTGATTTCGCTCCTTTTTTGATAATCAAAGCTTAGTTGTAGGCGATTAGCCAGCCTCGAAAGACCTGAGGCTTTGAAATTGAGATGTACAAATCACACCAAAGATCAATTGAGAATTTGTTGAGTTATTTCCACACAGGCTCGAAAGGAGGCCATCTCAGCCAATCGCAAAGTGCAGCTGGATTCGCTGTTTGAGAAATGGGACAACGACGGGTCAGGTTACCTTGACCTTGAGGAGGTGGAGGAGCTGATGATGAAGTACAAGGAGGGACAGGAGAAGGAGGTCATTACTACAGGTAGGTGCATGTTGAAGGGTCATGTTAACTGGAAATGTCCTGTATTTTCCTGGAAACATTCTCAGTTTACAAAAAATAACGTAGACAACTAGTCATACATTTCTTTTGATTTTTGTGTGTGTGTGTGGTGTATTGCTGAAAAACATATCATCAGTAGGTTACACTTGGTTTGACTGCACATGGTTGATGTAAGAGAGTGACTGTTTTTATGTGAGAACCATGAGGAGTCCACATGCTTGTAAAGAATGACTGGGTTTGATAATGGCTAGGGCGATCACTGCGTGTTGATCCTGTCATCTATATATTTGTAATCATAATTGAAAGTTTAAGTCAGTGGTATGAACTGATTTGGGCTGATTAAGGACTGTGGTAGCTGCAGCATGTGAATAACGTAAGTCATGTTTGAAAAACATTGAAGGAGTGATAGCGTATAATTTGCTACAGAAAAAGGACAAGAGTAAGCTGAGGCATTAAACTTCTTCCTGCTCGATAGAATACAGTGGAACTCCCCATTTAAGACTCCCTCCTTTTCAAGACCTTGTTTTCTCAGACTGACTGTTCATAACCCCTGTAACATGCATGACCACCATTTTAAGACTCCCTCCTTTTTATGACCTTGTTTTCTCAGATGTGTAGAGGTCTTAAAAGGTAGTCCATGGAGACTTTGTTAGTCCCTTGCTCTTTTTTGCACACATCATTTTCTTGTGCTCAGCCCGTGTGGAACTGAAGAAGCAGTCAAAGTACCAGGACAACCGTCTGAGCAAGAAAGAGTTCCGCACATTTGTCAACATGGTCATCGACAGCTTGCCTGGAACTGACGGCTTTGAGTACTTTGTGGACTTCCTTCTTAACAATGTCGAGGTTTGTATTTTGGGGAAAGTGTGGATAATTATTATATTGTTTTATGGGAGGGAGGGAGGGAGGGAGGGAGGGAGGGAGGGAGGGAGGGAGGGAGGGAGGGAGGGAGGGAGGGAGGGAGGGAGGGAGGGAGGGAGGGAGGGAGGGAGGGAGGGAGGGAGGGAGGGAGGGAGGGAGGGAGGGTGGGTGGGTGGGTGGGTGGGTGGGTGGGTGGGTGGTTGGGTGGGAGGGTGTGTGTGTGGAGTTATGTGTTTATTTTTCAGTGTTTCTGCTTCTTGCTGTCTTTATGGTCCCCACCCTTCTCCTTTCATAAAAGTGTTGGGTTTTTTTTGGTTTTTTTTTTTTGGGGGGGGGGGGGGGTTGTTGTGGTGGTGGTGGGAGATGCAATGAGTCCTGAGAGGTAAATATTGTTGCACCACATTTATTCATGAACAAGCTCAATGTTCTTTATGCTGTGCATAAAATCATTTTTGCATGTTCAGATGTGCGAGGATAGACAAGAATTTAAGATAAAAAGTTTTCCGAAACCGGACAATCAGCCAGCGCCAGCCAGCGCCACAGTCACCACCACAACCACATGAAACGTGATGGTGGGGGACAATAATATTGTTCCCGGAACGACACCGAATAAAGTGTTTCGTGAGCTGTGGCATCTGTGTGTGAGGGTGCAAACATTGGCAAACTCAGTAGTGGTGGTGTCAGGGATGACACAGAGATACAGTGGCTGGGGGGGTTTCAATGACATAGCCAGGGAGGTGAATAGGCTTCTTCATCAACAACTGAAAACGGCACACAGGATAGTGGGTTTGTTCCCCCACTACGTGGCTCTCCCTCCAGCAGAGAAGTTTGCTCAGTATCAGAAACATTTTTTAGCAGATGGGATTCATCTGTCAGGGTCGGGGCACATGCTACTGTACAGAGCACTGAGAAAAGTTCTGTTGGACAGTCGGCATATAGACCAATGAGGTAAGAAGGTGTTGTGGTTTTTCAGCGGGTGAGAGGGAAGTGGGGGCTAATAGTGATAGCCGGTATCCTCTCGTGCTGATGGCAGAACCACAATAGGGGTAGATGCAGCACGGACGGGGTACCAAGGTTTATTCCCAGACTGAAGTGGTTGGGTTCTACCGAAGACGCCAGACGCAGAGCTTTGATGCCGGGAGTGGAATAGGATGGGGTATCCTTTCCAGCTTTTGGAGTGACGTCATTGTTGGTTCTGGTTTGGTAGAACCGGTTGTGACTTCATGGGGAATGTGTATTGGTACAGCCCGTGCTGCATGATCAGATTGACAGTGTTTTCTTAGGTGTACTCTCGTGCTGAGGGCAGAACCACAATAGGAGTGTAGATGCAGCACGAACGGGGTACCAAGGTTTATTCCCAGACTGAAGTGGTTGGGTTCTACCGAAGACGCCAGACGCAGAGCTTTGATGCCGGGAGTGGAATAGGAGGGAATATCCTTTCCAGCTTCTGGAGTGACGTCATTGTTGGTTCTGGTTTGGTAGAACCGGTTGTGACTTCATGGGGAATGTTTTATTGGTACAGCCCGTGCTGCATATATATAAAAAAAAAAAAAAAAAAAAAAAAAAAAAAAAAAAAAAAAAAAAAAAAAAAAAAAAAAAAAAAAAAAAAAAAAAAAAAATAGGCCCCTGATGCTTAGTGGCCTTTGAAATGTTTCAGGATGTCGAAGCGTCCAACCAAGCGACCGGGGCGTCCCTCAAAGCAGCCCCCGAAGAGGTTTCGAGACGAGGAGGCTGAAGGAGAGGACGAAATGGGCGTGAAGGAGTCGCTAACCCAGCTCCTTGCTGAGCAGAAGGCCCTGAGGAAGGAGATTGCGGAGATTCGGGCCGCCAAGACGCCGGCGCCTGAGGCATCGCCCGCAGGATCGACCACCTCTACGGGTGGAAAATCCAACTCAGGCATGGCTGGGCACTCTGGACACTCCGATGACGAGGTTCCGGCAATTGTGTCCACATGCAGAGCCACTTCCGGTTGGGATTTCACCTCTGCCAGAACAATTGGGGGGGATAGGCGACTAGGAGAGCTGTTGACAGCCTCGTACGCCAAAGGGACACAACAAGCATATAGAAGGACCTGGGTGAGCGTGACTAGTTTTTTGAAACAGAGAGGGTTTTCTACTTCCTTGCCAATGAGCACTGCAGCGGTGTGTCTGTACATTGGTTCGTTGCATGAGGAAGGGAAGGCGGCTTCAACGGTGATGTCCGCAGTTTCAGCAATCAGTTGCGTCCATAAATTGAATGGGTTAGGGGATCCCACTATTGATTATACTGTCAAAAGACTACTGCAGGGGTGCAAAAGGGTGGGTGACAAAGGGAAGGATACAAGGTTGCCCATTACTGTCCCTATCCTTAACTCAATTATGGAGAAGAGCGAGGTGGCCATTGGGGAGAACTACGAGAAGATACGTTTCCGGGCTATGTGCACCTTGGCCTTTCACTCATTATTGCGGGTGGGGGAAATGGCGGTATCACGGGAACCAGAAAACGTATTGCATAGGGGAGATGTCCGACTGGACGGACAGGCATTGACCATAACGTTCCGCAATTTCAAATCTAGCGCAAAACCAGTTACCCATACCGTAGAGAAAGCCAAGGCAGGCGTCCCATGCGCGGTAGAGGCCATGCGGGCCTACATGAGCATTCGTGGGAACGCAACGGGGCCGTTGTTCCGAGCTATGTCGGGGGCACCCATAACGGCCAGGGAATTCAACGAGCAACTACAGTTGGTTTTCCAATTTTGTGGCCTGCCCAAACAGAACTTCAAATCGCATAGCTTTAGGATTGGGGGTGCCTCCCACATGGCTCGGAACGGGGCATCGGACGCTCAAATCCGTCAGGCGGGCAGATGGTCTTCTAACGCTTTCTTGTCTTACATCAGGGTGCACAACTGGTAGATCAGGTAAAACGTAGGGCTTCTCTCTGTGTGCAGTGCAACAGAAAGGGGGAGGTCAGGCACATGTCTGCGTGCAGTGCAGCAGAACATTAACATGGGATCACAGGTGTGCAGTGCAGCCTGGGATTATAAGAAAGTGTGCAGTGCAACTTTCCGAGAAAGGTCGATTTTGCTTGGTGGCGGTACCTGATGTGAGTCATCAGGTGGTGGCGCGTACCGCCGGATTGGTGGTGAATGACAGACATTATGTATTTAATCGATGTGCTTTAATTGGGCTAAAACACAATGTTTATTGTTTTTTAGAGTTGCCAATATAAGTTTTTTGATGATGGTCTAATGAGCGGATGCAGAAAGCGGTAGATAAAGGGAAGTAACCCGGTGACCAGTCTAGTAAAATTTGACAGCTTGTTGGTGAAGCTGGAAACAAGAACAAAAAACAGTAAGCTAATACATAGTGGACAATGCCATCTATGATGTGTAAGACAATTTTTGTTCTTGGTGAATTTATGCAAATGTACAACCCAATGTATATGATTATGTCAATCATAGTTTTTGTGGAATTTATGAAAATATTCCACTGATTTTGTATGCATTATCTGCGCTGAAAATGAACGACCTGTGGTGTCGACCAATAAACATTTTCAGCGTAAACTGGCAATGAACGTTTCATGTGGTTGTGGTGGTGACTGTGGCGCTGGCTGGCGCTGGCTGATTGTCCGGTTTCGGAAAACTTTTTATCTTAAATTCTTGTCTATCCTCGCACATCTGAACATGCAAAAATGATTTTATGCACAGCATAAATGATATTTTTGGGTGTGAAGAGAAGCGAGATTGTGGTGTATAGACGGTGCCAGAGCACAGGTCATATGCATAACTAATGAGCGGAATGCCGTCTTCCCATTGGCCAGCCGGCCCAAGATCAGTCTCTCTGCCATTTCTGCATCTGCGGTAGCCAGTGCCAGACGTCCCAAACAACTGTGCGAAACAGTTGTTTGGGACGTCTGGCACTGGCTACCGCAGATGCAGAAATGGCAGAGAGACTGATCTTGGGCCGGCTGGCCAATGGGAAGACGGCATTCCGCTCATTAGTTATGCATATGACCTGTGCTCTGGCACCGTCTATACACCACAATCTCGCTTCTCTTCACACCCAAAAATATCATTTATGCTGTGCATAAAATCATTTTTGCATGTTCAGATGTGCGAGGATAGACAAGAATTTAAGATAAAAAGTTTTCCGAAACCGGACAATCAGCCAGCGCCAGCCAGCGCCACAGTCACCACCACAACCACATGAAACGTTCATTGCCAGTTTACGCTGAAAATGTTTATTGGTCGACACCACAGGTCGTTCATTTTCAGCGCAGATAATGCATACAAAATCAGTGGAATATTTTCATAACTTCCACAAAAACTATGATTGACATAATCATATACATTGGGTTGTACATTTGCATAAATTCACCAAGAACAAAAATTGTCTTACACATCATAGATGGCATTGTCCACTATGTATTAGCTTACTGTTTTTTGTTCTTGTTTCCAGCTTCACCAACAAGCTGTCAAATTTTACTAGACTGGTCACCGGGTTACTTCCCTTTATCTACAGCTTTCTGCATCCGCTCATTAGACCATCATCAAAAAACTTATATTGGCAACTCTAAAAAACAATAAACATTGTGTTTTAGCCCAATTAAAGCACATCGATTAAATACATAATGTCTGTCATTCACCACCAATCCGGCGGTACGCGCCACCACCTGATGACTCACATCAGGTACCGCCACCAATCAAAATCGACCTTTCTCAGAAAGTTGCACTGCACACTTTCTTATAATCCCAGGCTGCATTGCACACCTGTGATCCCATGTTAATGTTCTGCTGCACTGCACGCAGACTTGTGCCTGACCTCCCCCTTTCTGTTGCACTGCACACAGAGAGAAGCCCTACGTTTTACCTGATCTACCAGTTGTGCACCCTGATGTAAGACAAGAAAGCGTTAGAAGACCATCTGCCCGCCTGACGGATTTGAGCGTCCGATGCCCCGTTCCGCCATGTGGGAGGCACCCCCAATCCTAAAGCTATGCGATTTGAAGTTCTGTTTGGGCGGGCCACAAAATTGGAAAACCAACTGTAGTTGCTCGTTGAATTCCCTGGCCGTTATGGGTGCCCCCGACATAGCTCGGAACAACGGCCCCGTTGCGTTCCCACGAATGCTCATGTAGGCCCGCATGGCCTCTACCGCGCATGGGACGCCTGCCTTGGCTTTCTCTACGGTATGGGTAACTGGTTTTGCGCTAGATTTGAAATTGCGGAACGTTATGGTCAATGCCTGTCCGTCCAGTCGGACATCTCCCCTATGCAATACGTTTTCTGGTTCCCGGGATACCGCCATTTCCCCCACCCGCAATAATGAGTGAAAGGCCAAGGTGCACATAGCCCGGAAACGTATCTTCTCGTAGTTCTCCCCAATGGCCACCTCGCTCTTCTCCATAATTGAGTTAAGGATAGGGACAGTAATGGGCAACCTTGTATCCTTCCCTTTGTCACCCACCCTTTTGCACCCCTGCAGTAGTCTTTTGACAGTATAATCAATAGTGGGATCCCCTACCCCATTCGATTTACGGACGCAACTGATTGCTGAAACTGCGGACATCACCGTTGCAGCCGCCTTCCCTTCCTCATGCAACGAACCAATGTACAGACACACCGCTGCCGTGCTCATTGGCAAGGAAGTAGAAACCCTCTCTGTTTCAAAAAACTAGTCCCGCTCACCCAGGTCCTTCTATATGCTTGTTGTGTCCCTTTGGCGTACGAGGCTGTCAACAGCTCTCCTAGTCGCCTATCCCCCCCAATTGTTCTGGCAGAGGTGAAATCCCAACCGGAAGTGGCTCTGCATGTGGACCAATTGCCGGAACCTCGTCATCGGAGTGTCCAGAGTGCCCAGCCATGCCTGAGTTGGATTTTCCACCCGTAGCGGTGGTCGATCCTGCGGGCGATGCCTCAGGCGCCGGCGTCTTGGCGGCCCGAATCTCCGCAATCTCCTTCCTCAGGGCCTTCTGCTCAGCAAGGAGCTGGGTTAGCGACTCCTTCACGCCCATTTCGTCCTCTCCTTCAGCCTCCTCGTCTCGAAACCTCTTCGGGGGCTGCTTTGAGGGACGCCCCGGTCGCTTGGTTGGACGCTTCGACATCCTGAAACATTTCAAACGGCACGAGAGTACACCTAAGAAAACACTGTCAATCTGATCATGCAGCACGGGCTGTACCAATACACATTCCCCATGAAGTCACAACCGGTTCTACCAAACCAGAACCAACAATGACGTCACTCCAAGAGCTGGAAAGGATACCCCATCCTATTCCACTCCCGGCATCAAAGCTCTGCGTCTGGCGTCTTCGGTAGAAACCAACCACTTCAGTCTGGGAATAAACCTTGGTACCCCGTTCGTGCTGCATCGACACTCCTATTGTGGTTCTGCCCTCAGAAACGTAGGGCTTCTCTCTGTGTGCAGTGCAACAGAAAGGGGGAGGTCAGGCACATGTCTGCGTGCAGTGCAGCAGAACATTAACATGGGATCACAGGTGTGCAGTGCAGCCTGGGATTATAAGAAAGTGTGCAGTGCAACTTTCCGAGAAAGGTCGATTTTGCTTGGTGGCGGTACCTGATGTGAGTCATCAGGTGGTGGCGCGTACCGCCGGATTGGTGGTGAATGACAGACATTATGTATTTAATCGATGTGCTTTAATTGGGCTAAAACACAATGTTTATTGTTTTTTAGAGTTGCCAATATAAGTTTTTTGATGATGGTCTAATGAGCGGATGCAGAAAGCGGTAGATAAAGGGAAGTAACCCGGTGACCAGTCTAGTAAAATTTGACAGCTTGTTGGTGAAGCTGGAAACAAGAACAAAAAACAGTAAGCTAATACATAGTGGACAATGCCATCTATGATGTGTAAGACAATTTTTGTTCTTGGTGAATTTATGCAAATGTACAACCCAATGTATATGATTATGTCAATCATAGTTTTTGTGGAATTTATGAAAATATTCCACTGATTTTGTATGCATTATCTGCGCTGAAAATGAACGACCTGTGGTGTCGACCAATAAACATTTTCAGCGTAAACTGGCAATGAACGTTTCATGTGGTTGTGGTGGTGACTGTGGCGCTGGCTGGCGCTGGCTGATTGTCCGGTTTCGGAAAACTTTTTATCTTAAATTCTTGTCTATCCTCGCACATCTGAACATGCAAAAATGATTTTATGCACAGCATAAATGATATTTTTGGGTGTGAAGAGAAGCGAAAATTTTCGCACAGTTGTTTGGGACGTCTGGCACTGGCTACCGCAGATGCAGAAATGGCAGAGAGACTGATCTTGGGCCGGCTGGCCAATGGGAAGACGGCATTCCGCTCATTAGTTATGCATATGACCTGTGCTCTGGCACCGTCTATACACCACAATCTCGCTTCTCTTCACACCCAAAAATATCATTTATGCTGTGCATAAAATCATTTTTGCATGTTCAGATGTGCGAGGATAGACAAGAATTTAAGATAAAAAGTTTTCCGAAACCGGACAATCAGCCAGCGCCAGCCAGCGCCACAGTCACCACCACAACCACATGAAACGTTCATTGCCAGTTTACGCTGAAAATGTTTATTGGTCGACACCACAGGTCGTTCATTTTCAGCGCAGATAATGCATACAAAATCAGTGGAATATTTTCATAAATTCCACAAAAACTATGATTGACATAATCATATACATTGGGTTGTACATTTGCATAAATTCACCAAGAACAAAAATTGTCTTACACATCATAGATGGCATTGTCCACTATGTATTAGCTTACTGTTTTTTGTTCTTGTTTCCAGCTTCACCAACAAGCTGTCAAATTTTACTAGACTGGTCACCGGGTTACTTCCCTTTATCTACCGCTTTCTGCATCCGCTCATTAGACCATCATCAAAAAACTTATATTGGCAACTCTAAAAAACAATAAACATTGTGTTTTAGCCCAATTAAAGCACATCGATTAAATACATAATGTCTGTCATTCACCACCAATCCGGCGGTACGCGCCACCACCTGATGACTCACATCAGGTACCGCCACCAAGCAAAATCGACCTTTCTCGGAAAGTTGCACTGCACACTTTCTTATAATCCCAGGCTGCACTGCACACCTGTGATCCCATGTTAATGTTCTGCTGCACTGCACGCAGACATGTGCCTGACCTCCCCCTTTCTGTTGCACTGCACACAGAGAGAAGCCCTACGTTTTACCTGATCTACCAGTTGTGCACCCTGATGTAAGACAAGAAAGCGTTAGAAGACCATCTGCCCGCCTGACGGATTTGAGCGTCCGATGCCCCGTTCCGAGCCATGTGGGAGGCACCCCCAATCCTAAAGCTATGCGATTTGAAGTTCTGTTTGGGCAGGCCACAAAATTGGAAAACCAACTGTAGTTGCTCGTTGAATTCCCTGGCCGTTATGGGTGCCCCCGACATAGCTCGGAACAACGGCCCCGTTGCGGACAACAATATTGTTCCGTAAACAGCACAAGACCAATTGTCTCACCAGAATCATCACCAGGGGTTCTTTTGATGTCTGCTTAGTAATTACGGATACTAAATCTAAATTATCTGTATGAATGACTAAGTATTTGTTCTGAAAGGCCAGCGCCCATGTCTCCAGAGCCAAAACGATAGGATACAATTCCAGTAGGGTGATATTTTGGAGTCGCCACCAGTCGGACCACCTACCCTGAAACCACTGCCTACCGAACAAAGCCCCGTATCCCACTGCCCCGGATGCATCCGTCACTAAATCCAGCTCTTCTGAGGATACTTCCTTGTTCATGAGAAAAAAGCACTTCCCGTTAAATGACTGCAGAAAAGTTAGCCAAGTCTTCAAATCCTCTTTCACCCCTTGGTTCAGCCTCACGAAGAATAGCTGAGAGCGTATGCCTCTAATCAAGTCGATCAATCTCCTCAAGAACGCCCTCCCTGGCACCACTGCCTGGCAAGCAAAGTTCAGCAACCCTATGACCGACTGAATTTCCTTCACTGTTGCTTTCTTCTTTTGTAGTAGGTTCTGTATTTCTTGGGCACACTTCGTGAGTTTTTCCACCGGCAGCCGAATTTCTCTTTCGATTGTGTCTATCTCTATTCCCAGGAATGTCAACCTCGTCTCTGGGCCCTCCGTCTTATCAGGTGCCATGGGAACTCCTATTTCCTCACACAAACCCAGAAATTTGTCTAGGTATTCTTTGCCTAGCTGCTTCGATACTGCCGCAAGGAAAAAATCATCCAGGTAGTGCACTAATGGTATCCCTAACTTCTGAACAGCAATCCACTCCAAAGCCGTGCCTAGTTCTTCGAACAAGTGACAAGACGAAGAACAACCCATCTGAAGCGAAAGATCAACATAAAAACTTCCTTGCCAGCTCAGTACGAAGAGGTTTTGGTCACTAGGGTGAATAGGCAACAACCTAAAAGCTTTCTCCACATCAGTTTTTGCCATAAATGCTGTATTTCCTACTGTCTGCACTAACTGTACTGCATCTTGCACATTGGCATATGACACTGTGGCCATGTCTTCCTCTATGAAATCATTTATGGATGCCCCCTTCGGGTGAGATAGATGATGTATCATCCTATACTTTCCTTTCGTCTTTTTCTCTACCAAGCCGATTGGAGAACATTGGAACTGAGTAAAAGGAATATGCCTAAAGGGACCTACTAACCTCCCCTCTTCTATTTCCTTCTTTATGTGCGCTTCTACTACTTCTGGCATTTCTTCTGCTGACTTCAGGTTCTTCTGAACTACACTATTTGGGGCTCCTGTGAACCCTACCCGGAAACCCTCTCTGAATCCCTGTATTAAAGCCCGCTTCTTCTGTGGATCGTACCCTTCCAGCCACTTTTCCAGCTTGTCCGCCTTCACTGGCGTGGCCCCCGTGCCCCAGTCTTCATTTCTTTCCTTCTCCTGCTTCTTTTCCCCCCCGTCCCGCTCGAAAGGGGTGCCCTTTGGCGCTGCATTTTCGGATTGCGTGTTGCCCCCCACACTGCGAGCAAAAGTGCTTGAAGCCACAATTGGGGCGGCTGCAAGATCCCTGTTCATTGAACTGGAAGCAGAAGCCCCCCACTTTGGCTGGGTTTCCACTTCCAGTCTTCCCCCCTGCGCCACCCTGCGGCTTCTTCTTTCCCCCGTCATGGGTCTGGGTGGCAGGCTCTAAGCGGGTGGTGGCGAACAGGTCCGCGTCGCTGTCCCCCCATGCCCTTTCTCCTGCAGCAATTGCGAGCCGGTAGCGGTAGTCATAGTCCCGCCAATTGCCCTGCAGCTCATGCAGGGTACACACCCGAGCAAAGTGGGCACCCAGGCCCCTGTGCACCTCTTTCGCTCTGTCCTGTAGTATAGTGGTATAAATGTTCCAGGCCTTCACCCACTCTGTGAAGGTTAACAGTTTCTTTTCTTTCTTCTTCTTCTTCTTCTTTTTGTCTTCATCGTCCTCATCCGAGTCCTCCTCCAGCATTTCCTTCGGGTCCGCGGGCAGGAGTATTGCGAACCTAACCGCCACACCGCTCCAGATCTTTTCCTTTATTGTCTTTGGCACGTGTAGGTCAATGGGCAACATTTTCTGGTTGCCGGTTGCCCACGCCTGTGTACCGCTAGTGTTAGATTGCTCACCGGAGTGTCCAGAGTGCCCAGCCATGCCTGAGTTGGATTTTCCACCCGTAGAGGTGGTCGATCCTGCGGGCGATGCCTCAGGCGCCGGCGTCTTGGCGGCCCGAATCTCCGCAATCTCCTTCCTCAGGGCCTTCTGCTCAGCAAGGAGCTGGGTTAGCGACTCCTTCACGCCCATTTCGTCCTCTCCTTCAGCCTCCTCGTCTCGAAACCTCTTCGGGGGCTGCTTTGAGGGACGCCCCGGTCGCTTGGTTGGACGCTTCGACATCCTGAAACATTTCAAAGGCCACTAAGCATCAGGGGCCTATTTTTTTTTTTTTTTTTTTTTTTTTTTTTTTTTTTTTTTTTTTTTTTTTTTTTTTTTTTTTTTATATATATGCAGCACGGGCTGTACCAATAAAACATTCCCCATGAAGTCACAACCGGTTCTACCAAACCAGAACCAACAATGACGTCACTCCAGAAGCTGGAAAGGATATTCCCTCCTATTCCACTCCCGGCATCAAAGCTCTGCGTCTGGCGTCTTCGGTAGAACCCAACCACTTCAGTCTGGGAATAAACCTTGGTACCCCGTTCGTGCTGCATCTACACTCCTATTGTGGTTCTGCCCTCAGCACGAGAGTACACCTAAGAAAACACTGTCAATCTGATCATGCAGCACGGGCTGTACCAATACACATTCCCCATGAAGTCACAACCGGTTCTACCAAACCAGAACCAACAATGACGTCACTCCAAAAGCTGGAAAGGATACCCCATCCTATTCCACTCCCGGCATCAAAGCTCTGCGTCTGGCGTCTTCGGTAGAACCCAACCACTTCAGTCTGGGAATAAACCTTGGTACCCCGTCCGTGCTGCATCTACCCCTATTGTGGTTCTGCCATCAGCACGAGAGGATACCGGCTATCACTATTAGCCCCCACTTCCCTCTCACCCGCTGAACAACCACAACACCTTCTTACCTCATTGGTCTATATGCCGACTGTCCAACAGAACTTTTCTCAGTGCTCTGTACAGTAGCATGTGCCCCGACCCTGACAGATGAATCCCATCTGCTAAAAAATGTTTCTGATACTGAGCAAACTTCTCTGCTGGAGGGAAAGCCACGTAGTGGGGGAACAAACCCACTATCCTGTGTGCCGTTTTCAGCTGTTGATGAAGAAGCCTATTCACCTCCCTGGCTATGTCATTGAAACCCCCCCAGCCACTGTATCTCTGTGTCATCCCTGACACCACCACTACTGAGTTTGCCAATGTTTGCACCCTCACACACAGATGCCACAGCTCACGAAACACTTTATTCGGTGTCGTTCCGGGAACAATATTATTGTCCCCCACCATTAGCACTATCACTCCCCATTTTTTCCGGGTGAAAATGGCCCTGTTCTGTTCTAGCATTGATTCAACGTCGCTTATTTTTCGGCCCCCTCTCCCATCGAATATCTGCTCAAAACCATCAAAACCTAAATCTGGCCGCACCCCCTCATCTGTGTTCACAAATCGCTGAAACCTCCACGTGAAAGAGTGCCCGACCACCGCACAACTTGTAAACATTTTCGCTCCCGCCGTCTTTCTTCACAAAGAAACTAGTCACGTGACCGAGCGATTCGCGTTGCCACTGCTCGGACCAATTTTAATGCCAGGAGAAGATGATACTGTCTTCTTTTCTCCCTGAACACTTTTACTGACGGCTGTCAGCTAATTGTACCATCACCGTCTACCTAGCTATCACCCTCGTTCCTTCGAGTGTCACTCCCGGCAAACGTGAAACCACGTGTTTCTGCCTACGGTGCCACGCTGTCTCCCAGTTTCCCAAACTCCAAACTTTCCTTGCAGACAACTAATTGGCCCCACTCGAGCCTATTACCGCTGTTTCGATCTCAATCGCCCCTCTCGACAATCAAGCAACAAAACAAAACAAAACAAGGTAAAAGTACGTGTACCTTCTCTTTCCAAAATCCTTGAAACGTTGAAAATTTTCGCACAGTTGTTTGGGACGTCTGGCACTGGCTACCGCAGATGCAGAAATGGCAGAGAGACTGATCTTGGGCCGGCTGGCCAATGGGAAGACGGCATTCCGCTCATTAGTTATGCATATGACCTGTGCTCTGGCACCGTCTATACACCACAATCTCGCTTCTCTTCACACCCAAAAATATCATTTTTGTTAACTCATGACTCCCTTTTTTCCAGAGATCGTACGCCGAGAGAGTGAGAGGCGAGGCCAGGAAGAAGTGGCTGCAGAACATTATGACAGCCGCAGAGACCAGCGGAGTCAGCCTCGACCCCATCTACAAGACTGTCTTCCAGTCCCTCTATCGGGTAGGATGTTGCTGTGTTTTGTGACACCATCACCACAAAGATAGATACAAGAATCCAAAAAAAAATAGACTGCCAACTTTTCAAAATTGGCCTCATTCGCTTGTGTCTTTCGTGCAAGTGGCTGAACATTTTGTCAAGATAAGTTTTGTCTAATTAGTGTTTGTCTGTGCACTTCAAAGACCGCTGGGTCAATATATCTGTGAACGTAACGTTTTGTTTTGTCAATAATTAAACGTTCCAACAACATACCTTTCTTGTTTTTGATAGATACAAAGATAAGAAGCAGGAAACGGATAAGTCGTGAGGTTTTCTAAAAGTATACCATGATCTGTACTTTTCGTTGTTCGTTTCAACGAAAACAATTATTATTAAAAAAATCTATTCGGACAAAGTAACAGTTCACAAGTTATTTTCATTCATTCAACTGTGAAACTGAGGACAGAGAGTATGAGAAATAAATGAGAGGAGATTTTTTTAGACAAATCTGAAAAAGAGATGAATTATAACTCAGTGGTTTAGTGGAATCCCCCTTTTAAGACCCCCCCCCCCCACACACACACACACAATTTAAGACTCCCTCCATTTTAAGACCCTGTTTTTTTTCAGATATTCTGTTCATAACCTCCTTTTTAAGACCTGAATTTCTCAGATGTTTAGAGGTCTTAAAATGGGAGTTCATCTTTATACTTTCCTGTCATGATTGAAAATCCAGTTGGAAGAAAAAAACCACCATGTTTCACTGATGGAAGTCAGAGTGCCACCAGTTGAGAGTGTATGAAATGATGATGATGATGATGATGATGATGATGATGATGATGATGATGATTGATTGATTGATTGATTGATTGATTGATTGATTGATTGATTGATGATGATGATTGATGATTGATGATGATGATGATGATGATGATATTGGTACAAATGCAGGATGCGGAGGCCCACGGAGGAGAGAAGCGGATCAGCGCCAACATTGCTCTGATGGAGCGTAACGTCAAGGCGCCTCACCGCGGTGACATCTTGCTGCGCTACACTGCATGCACACCAGAGGATGCCGAGTATGTCCTCAACAAGGCTCTCTACAAGGACATGAATGGAATCAGGTTTGTTGGTTTGTTCGCCTGTCTCTCTGTTCGTCTGTCTGTCTCTCTGTCTGTCTGTTTCTCTCTCTGTCTGTCACTATGTCTTTCTGTTAGTCTCTCTATATTCTTTTTATCGTTCTAACTTTCTTATAAAAAAACCCAAAAAAGGTATGTTGTTGGAACGTTTAATTACTGACACAACAAAACGTTACGTTCAAAACTTTCTTATGTAACTCTGAATTTGTTCAACTCTGGTCTGAACAAAACCAGTTTTAATGAAGGTCCTTGCACAAACCGAAATGTTTATTTCCAAGACCCTTTTCGAAATCTGTGTTTTGCACTGCCCAATTCATTCTCTTTCATATTCATCTTTTATTTATGTAGTATTTATTTGGAGGATTGGGGACTACTTTGTGTGTGGTGTGTGTGCAGTTTTGCAGCTGTAGAACAGGGCAAGCCCATCCATGTTCCAAGAGTCAACTCTCATGGAAACATTCACTTTTGGAATACTGATCGCTTTCCTGATGTAAGTGAAGCTCTATTTGTGTTGATGGTGAATCATGCTGTCAAAAAACGCCATATTTGAGGGTAGGCATGGTCACGAACATGTGACGTCATGCCCAAATATTGCTCAGATTCCTGAAAGGCATTTTTGAGCAGAAGAAAGACAGATCTTAAAATACACGTTAATTTCTTACCCAAAAACTGCTGTTTAACATGTGGGGTATACCACTGAAAAAATATCCTTAACTTTTTGGGCTCAGTGTCTATGTGCCATGTGACAGCGCATTTGCCGACTTCACTAGTAATTGTGAAAACAATTTAAAGTTTAATTTTCACTTGGTTTAAACAATGTTTTATTCTTGTTTTACATGTTCATGAGATTTACATTGTCGTAAAGTGAAAACAACAACAACAAGCCTACGACTTGATCAGAATTTTATTGCAGTTCTTACAGGAAGTATATTTTCTGATGTGCTTTTATTTTAGGAGAGAGAGGGCTCTTTCATTGTGGTGCCGCTGAAGGATCGCAAGCGTCGTGTGTTTGGAGTGATGGGTGTGGACACTCTGGCGGATCCACACAGCAAGGCCATCTTCATCACGCATGAGATCCTCTACTTCCAGGTAAGTACCTGCGCTGTTAATGGACGATGTTTTGAAATAACTAGCCTTGGCATTACACTTTCTGAAGCCTGATATTAATTGGGTGAAGCTGACTACTTCCAAAGCTCACGGCATGAAGCTTTGCCACCGTATTTCTTTTTAAAAAAAATTCCTGAAGTCTACTTTGTGCTCGATTAATAAGGGCCTTTAAAATAACAACCACTCGTTGTCTCCCATTACCCAGGGTGTGGCCCAGATGTTCTCCACGGCCTACCACCTGGTGGACATGCGACGCAAGCTGCTGCGCATCACAGAGTCGGCCATCTCGTGGATCAAGCGGCGCTCGCCCCACGTGTCGGAGATCATGGTGTACATGGTGGAGCCGGCCAAGCAGGGACCGGACTTTGTGCTGCGGCGCATGATGACCACCGACAACAAGGGATTCCCCATCCACGCCAAGGACCCCCCCGTCAGGCTGGAGAGGAAGGACAACCTCTTCAGGTGGGGGCAGTGTGCGCCGCTTTCTGTGTTTTCTTGTACAGTGCTGCCACCCAGCCCTCCCTCCTCCTCTGCCCTGTCCCCCCTCTGTTTTTTGTTGTACAGTAGACCTCCTCCCTCTCTCCTCCCTCCCCCCCCCCCTCACCCTCTCCCCCTGCCTGTGTTTTGTTGTACAGTGCCGCCCCCCCCCCTCTCCCTCCTCCTCTGCCCTCTCCCCCCTCTGTTTTTTGTTGTACAGTAGACCTCCTCCCTCTCTCCTCCCTCCCTCCCCCCCCTCACCCTCTCCCCCCTGCCTGTGTTTTGTTGTACAGTGCCGCCCCCCCCCTCCCTCCTCCTCCCATGCCCTCTCCCCCCTCCCTGTTATTTGTTGTACAGTGGACCTCCTGCCCCTACCTGCCCCCTTCTCCCTCCCTTTGATCCAGGGTGTGATTGTATGGGTTTTTTCCAGCAGGATAATTTTGTTGTATTTAGCAAAAGCTATGTTTTAAAACTGACTTATTCATGCAGTAACTGTTGTTGTGAAAACTGTATAAGCAACCAGAGTTTTTGTTGTGATCCTGTTGCTTTATGGATCATGCTGTTAACACTTATTGCTCAGTGAACGGACAAGCCATAACTGACTCTGCGAAGTTTGCACTCTTATCTGTGCAGGATTTTCGCGGCTGCAGATGTTGCTGTTATGGGTAATCTATGTACATTGACAACGTGTTGCTGTTATGGGTAATCTATGTACATTGACAACGTGTTTCTGTTATGGGTAATCTATGTACATTGACAACGTGTTTCTGTTTTGTTTTTGACCACCCCAGGGACTACCTCTTCAAGAGTGTGGACAACTCGGAGACGGTTACAGCCGACGCCTACGGCAACCGTCAGCTGGCATTCCCGCTACGTAACGACGAGGGCAAGGCCATCGCTGTGGTTGACATCAGCACAGGTGCGTTGAAGAAACTGCCGCCTCACGAGAACAAGGAGATCCAACGCATGCTGCGACTCCTGCAGCAGGCACACAAGGAAATCACCCGGGAGTTCGCTGGAGAGGAGAAGCTGCAAGTTCTGGGTGAGTCAATAATTCTTGTGGCAAGATCACAGCTGTATGCTGTTGTGGCTAGCTGTAGATTTCTGCAACGTACGCAGCAAGGTTACAGCTCTGTACGCAGCAAGGTTGCGGTTACCTGTAGATGACAGTAACGTATGTGGCAAGATTACAGCTGTATGTCGCAAGGTAGCTGTAGATTACTGCAACATGCGCAGCAAGGTCACAGCTATATGCTGAAACGTTTTATCTAGCCATAGGTAATGCGTGGTAAGGCCACGCCTGAATGCCGCAACCTACCGTTAGCTGTAGATTGCTGTGACGTGCGTGGTAATGTCACAACTGCACGCAGCAAGGTCACAGCAAGCTGTAGATTACTGCGACAAGTATGGTACAAGATTATTGTGATATGCTCAGTAAGGCCACAGCTGTATGCCACAAGGTCGCGGTTATCTGTCGATTTCTGCACACTTGGATTTTCTCAGATTTTTTGTAGGACTTAAAAGGGGGGGGGGGGGGGGTTCTACTCTACCCTGATTTAACAAAACAACTCTCCACAGATGCTGAGAAGGACGACGATACGCGCATGGAGATCATGTTTGACCGCCTGATGCTGATGGAGCTGAGGGAGAACGTGGCCAAGCTGGACTCCAAGGCCTACGCTGAGCTGAAGGCCTACAACAACCCGCCCGAGATCGTGCTGCACATCCTCAGGGCCACCCTGGCCATCTTCTATCAGGACCAGGCCCGGGAAGGAGAGTTTGACGACTGGAGCAGTGTCAAGACCGTGAGTTCATTGTGCTGACCGTGGGTTTGTGGATGTGATGAACAAAAGTCATTGTTTTCAGTTCCCTGGCCGACCATTTTTTTCCTTTTGACCCTAGAACTTTTGTTGTCGACCCTTACAAAAAAGAATAAATAATGAAAATGACAATACTCGTTTTTGCAGACTTTGCAGGATTTTACAGGAAAGCTTTAACTCTTCTACAACATCCAGGGCCCGTGCACTAAAAAGATTTTAATCAACCAAAAATACCCCCCCACCCCCCTCCAAACAAAAAAAAAAGGTTACTGATCGACCTACTGACCCTCACGTTTTTGGCCTTGTTATTAGAAAGAAACATTTTATATTTTTTTAGGCCTCATTGTCTGATTGTGAATCAGTCGTCCTTTATAACAGTATGTTCTTGTTTGTCTTCTTCATGACTTGTTTCTTATTTTTTTTCTTTCTTTTTATCACTTGTATTCTACTCCTTGTAAAATAAAGTTCAGTTCTGAGTTCAGTTCACTTCTCGTTGTCTTGGTTGTTTTTGCACAAAAGAGGGCATGCACTTGCTGTTGAGTTTTGGACACACTAATTTGATATGTAAATGATTGTTTGCAGTACATCAACAATGATCTGAGTCAGAAGATACAAACCTATGATCCCACTGCCTTGGATGATCTCATCTCCCCCTCCATCATTGAAGATTACTTGAAAGGTGGGACAACTCTCTTGTTTCTGATACTTTTCTTCATGTGGATTCCTTTGGTGTTTGAAAAGCTAATGCCATTTCATGCGTATAGTTGTTTATTCCAAAGACTGATGTGTTTATGTCTTAACTATCAGACAGCAATCAAGTCTGAGCATTTAATGTCATGAGAAATTATGCATGTGTGTTTGTGCATCAAGGGAGACAATTTACCTAACACGGCTCTGAAACTGTCATAAAAAGATATTTCTAAAGGACAGTTGATTGTTTTTCTTTTAACTCATGTTGGTGTCAGAAATAAAACCTCTCTGAAATTTCAAGACATATGAATGATTGCTGAAAACCAGACATGGTTTAAGTTTGTGCATCAGGGGGGATAATCTGTTCCCAGCTTTGAACAATACTGTTGTCTGAGTTTCATGTGTAATATCTCTCTGTCTTTGCACACGCACACACACACACACACACACACACACACACACACACACACACACACACACACACACACACACACACACACACACACACACACACACACACACAATTAATTCATTTTCATAATTGTTAATGGTTGAATCTATTTTGTCTCATGCTACCTGTAACCAGTGATCAAGAGTAAGTTATACACATGGAACGTCATCGGTGTTTATTTAAAAATGCTGGTGTCCACCTAGATTGGTAGTTTGAATCAGGAGTGTTTTCTTCTTTTTGTAGGTGTAGTCAGTAAGTGGGCTTTCAGTTTCTGTCTCCTAGTCTTCATTTTTGTTTGTTTGTTTGCTTAACGCCCAGCCGACCACGAAGGGCCATATCAGGGCGGTCTAGTCTTCATAATTTTATTGGTATTATTACATAACACAACAATAAGCATGAAATTGTATATATGTGTATATTGGTCACCTGACATGATTGGGAAGGAGAGAGATTTCTTTTTTTGTCTATCATATAAATGCATGGTTTTGTAACCAACATTTTCTGCATGCTTTCCCTTTTGTGATGAAACACATTTTTTTTAATATTATTAATTTCAATGCAATTTCTAAAACTTCAACTGACTTTTTCTTGTCAATTGTATTCATCATCAGCCTCATGTTTTGTGATCATACTCCTTAATTGGTACTAGTCGTGATTTGTCATTTTGGACAGGCCGACACACATGCATGCACGCATGCATGCATGCATGCACGCACACATGCACACTCACACTCACAAACACATATACACACACACACACACACACACACACACACACACACACACACACACACACACACACACACACACACACACACACACACACACACACACACACACACACACACACACACACACTTGTTTGCTGGAACACAGCTGCCTCACGCATGCTCCCTCTCAGTGCTTTTTTTCCCCCTCAGTTTGACTACTGTGCCTTTTTTCTGTCTTTTTCTTCTCGTTTATGATAGATCTGCATGTTTTCACGAAACCTATTCTATTGACTCTTGTCTTTCTGATATATATTTAATCCATCATTTGATTGCTGTTGAGTGAAAGTACTACTGTGTCTATGACACTCATTTATTGTCTCACTTTTTAACTTTATATGTACATTTCGACGTCGTGGAATTTTGGCGTAACTCATTTTAAACAGATAGACAGCCTTAAACAGATTATTTTTATTATGAAATAGTTGGGTTTTTTATATTTGTACCTGGCATACATAGAAAGATAAACGAATGTTAAATCATGTATTTTCCATCGTATTTTAGAGAATATTTCTCATGGAGAAGGATTTACTTAGTCTAAAGCACAAAAACATCAAAATCGCCAAGAATCGTTAGTTACGCCTACATTCCAGGATGGCAACGATTTCTTGTGTTCTTTTTTCTCCACCTTGGAAAGGAACAATTTTTGGCAGCAGTGATTTGTGAGCTGTTGATTCAATACTTAGTGAGAAGGCATAAGAACTGGTTTTGTGTAGTTGACTATGTTGGGTAAATGTAGTTTTCTTTTGTTGAGTGAACTTATAAGCTTCTTAGAATATTCTTTATGTTTTGAATGGACGAAGTTTGGTTTGTTGTTAAGAAATATACATGATCATTCACATCATTAGCGATATTTTTCCACTTCAGGTTTGGATTTAGTGGTCAAAGATTTTTTTTCTGCGTGTAGAAAAAGAACTTTAGTACATTTTCCTTCTTCTGTTATTGTAGAACAGATTTTATTTTTCGTGTGCAAGTGTTTTCGGGAATTCTCTTTGTAGGTTTCGTGCCCCTTTCTTTTCTTCTTTTTGTCTTCAGTTTTGCAAACCAAGTTGCTCATTGAAGGCAGCTCGTGAACTTTTTATGTTTGTTTTTAGGTGATAACACTGTGTTCATTAATGTTACTGATTCTAATACAATAGATCAAGTCTTTTTCATGACTTTTGCAACTTTTTAAGGCTTTTCGAGTGTTAGCAACAGAACGATTTTGTGAAGAAAATATGCTTCAAAGTGACTGTTTCCGGTGTTGCCTTGACTTTCACAACTTTTGGCTGCCTAAAAGATGTCATAAATGTTTTCAGTTAGATTTTGAATTGATAAGCTATCAAGGATGTGGAAAATTAACACAATCCTGAACAATTCAGTTTTTTTGTTAGGGCACTGGCCCGGGTGTGACAAACCCAATAAACATGCCAGAACTGGGCCACTGCTGGCTTTTTGCTGGCAAGTTTGGTAAAGCTGGCCATAAAAAAACCAACACTGGGCCAATTATGGTTTGCCAACAAAGGCCCAGTTATGGCTTGCCATCACTGGCCCATCTCTGGCATTCCAGTAATATTGTCGGCCAGTAAAATGCCTTAATTGGCCCACTGTTGGCACGCCATTGGTGGCCCAGTGCTTGTTTGCCAGCATTGGGCCATAGGTGGCGATTTGCTGGCAATTATAGGTGGGTTTTTGCTGGCACGCCAGCAGTGGGCCAATGCTGGATAATTGCTGGCAAGAAGATCTGCGACAGCACAGCGGTATGACTTTCTCACTTGGAGTGACGTAATGTACAAACAAATGTCGAAATATCTTGACGTCACTCGTGATGATGACGCATTGTCAACTAAATCCGGCCCGCGGTGGTTCTGCAGATGTCCGGTTATTTGTTTTGCATTCAACTTCAAGGAATTTCCAAAGCACCTTCTTCGATTTCAGTACGCGTCCGATCTCCTCCGGCTAGAAGCAAGCGTGGTGAGTTTCACAAACAGTTGTGTGAGCAGGTCGTCGCAACGGCGTTAGATCTAGTGTCTTCTTGTTCTTTTCCTCCGTTGTCGGTCTTTTTTTCAACTTTCTTCTGCTGGACGTTTGAGTCAGTTCGCAAAATATAATAGACTTTAAGAAGTCGTCCTCTCTGTAAGAAAGAATCTGCGCGCGCACGCGCGTGTGTGTGTGTGTGTGTGTGTGTGTGCGTGTGTGTGTGTGTGTGTGTGTGCGCCCGCGCGCGCGGTTGTGTGTGTGTGTGTGTGTGTGTGCGCCCGCGCGCGCGGGTGTGTGTGTGTGTGTGTGTGTGTGTGTGTGTGTGTGTGTGTGTGTGTGTGTGTGTGTGTGTGTGCCTTTTTCCTTTCTTTGTGTGATTGAGTTTGTTTTGTCTCTGTCAAAAGAAAAGCACCATAGGCATTACCATAAGCTTACTTGTAACCAAACAAATTGCATCTTGTGAATGTTGACATTGAGTATGTGTCTATTCACTCCAGGACAAAGATTTGTGCAAGTGTCTGACTGCCCAACTGGATAAGATGCAGCTCGCCTGGGTCTCAGTTCCTGAGAGAAATGCAAGAGAGCTGTCCGAGACAACGTAAGCTTCGCAGGTTAGATCAAAATACATATTCCTGTTGACCCCTTACTTCTGCTTGGCATTTTAGTCAGTTCAGAAAATATGATAGATTACAAGAAGTCGTCCTCTCTGTGAGAATGCCTCTGTGTGTGTATGTGTGTGTGTGTGTGTGTGTGTGTGTGCGCGTGTGTGTATGCGCGTGTGTGTGTGTGAGCGCGCGCGCGTGCGTGCGTGCGTGTGCTGTTTGCTTGCATGCCTGCGTGTATGCTTGCGTTTGTTTGGTTGTTTGGTTGTGTGTGTGTGTGTGTGTGTGTGTGTGTGTGTGTGTGTGTGTGTGTGTGTGTGTGTGTGTGTGTGTGTGATATGGAATAATGAATTAAAACCAACAAAACTCGTTTGCTTTCATGTTTCAAGAGGTGAACGGCAGGAGGACTTGAGAGTTTCAATGGCTTACCGTAGGCTACGACGTCAGGACAAAGAAAAGAAGCGTTATCTCAACGTTGCGGATGCGAACAGAGAAATGACAGAATCAAGACAATCCTACGGAGGTTTACTGGGAAGTGAACAAGAAACATTCCTGCCTTTGGTCATCATGTCTCGAGTGTGAAATTTAGAACGCTGTACAAATAAAATAAAACAGTGAGCAACTGAAAACAAAGCGTACGTTTCTGTAATGTTTCGGTAATGAGTCGTTGCTGTTTGGAAGCTTTACATTTGTTTTGTTTTTAATATATATTACTGTATTGTTGTTGTGCCCGCTATAACTGCGTTGATGACGATATTCTGTCAAAACCACTGCCTTTACTTGCCAGATAAGTTACACGACAAATGTGATTAGCATTTCAATTGCATTTTACTGATGAATTTGATAATTACGCATATGCATATTGCTAATGTACAGCTTGACAGCATTGCCCTTTGCTTTATTTGCAATTTGCGCACGTCTTGCCGCCAGCATGGGTTGAAAAGTCCATTGATGTGCTGTGTTTTGTTATTGTTATTACATTCACAGTAAAAAATGACAAAACAAAGCATATTTATAGACTTCTAACAACCATCTATGGGCTAACAAGACTGTGCAGATCGAGTACATGAATAGAGCCGTCATTCTATCCGAATCAGTGGTATTGGTATATTTCCTGCAACTTATTGGCATTTTGCTGGCAATGGTAAAGACAGAAATATGGCATTTTGCCGGGCCACAACTGGCCCGGTAATTTCAGCAGGTAAAGGGCCATTAACGGAAAATATATGGAAAAAAGTTTTTTTTATATGGAACTAAAAACCTGCAAAATGCTGGCAAAATGCTGGCGAAATGCTGGCAAAATGCTGGGTTTTTGATGGCAAGCCATCAATAAGCCATCAAATAAATGATGGGTTTTTGCTGGCAAAATTCTGGCAAAATGATGGCAAGCCATCAAAAAGCCATCAAATAAATGATGGGTTTTTGCTGGCAAAATGATGGCAAAATGATGGCAAAATGATGGCAAGCCATCAAAAAGCCATCAAATAAATGATGGGTTTTTGCTGGAAAATTGCTGGCAAAATGATGGCAAGCCATCAAAAAGCCAGCAAATAAATGATGGGTTTTTGCTGGCAAAGTGCTGGCTTGCCAGTGATGGCCCATCAATTTGCCAATGTGCATACGGGTAATATGCCAGCATTGGGCCATAAGTGGGCCTTTGATGGCAGTAGTTCTGGCAACAGGCATTGCCATCAAAACGCCAGCAATGGCCCACTTCTGGCATGTTTATTGGGAAAGGTGCAGCTGAAAACACATGTTGTGTTTTATCACATCTTTTCTCTGTGTGTGTATACGTGTGTATGTATGCGTGTGTGCATGTGTGTGTAAGTGTATGTATGTATGTATATGTGTGTTTGCGTATGTGTGTTTGCATGCGGACATACGTACGTGTGTGACTGTCGGTCTGACTGTCTGTCAGTCTGTCTGTCTTTCTGTGTGTGTGTGGCATCAAAGCCAGTACAGTTTGCCTGTGATTTCAGTGTTTTTATACACAGTATCCTTGCTGTTACAGATGTGCCGCACGGAGAGGTGGCCAAGCACGGGTCTCTGCCCGCACAACACCTCTACAACTGGGTCTTCGTCTGTCTTTCCCTCATCGAACACACCCGCAAAATGCGTCAAAACAGTGAGGAGGAATCTATGGGCGCTTCGGGCACTGACAATGTTCCCCAAAAGTAAACAATTGTCTCTTGTTTTGAGCAGAGCTGACTGAGCCGTTTTGCATGAAGATTGAGCAGTTTGCATGGCCTGGAATCTTTGTGTTGCATGAAGATTGAGCAGTTTGCATGGCCTGGAATCTTTGTGTTGCATGAAGATTGAGCAGTTTGCATGGCCTGGAATCTTTGTGTTGCATGAAGATTGAGCAGTTTGCATGGCCTGGAATCTTTGTGTTGCATGAAGATTGAGCAGTTTGCATGGCCTGGAATCTTTGTGTTGCATGAAGATTGAGCAGTTTGCATGGCCTGGAATCTTTGTGTTGCATGAAGATTGAGCAGTTTGCATGGCCTGGAATCTTTGTGTTGCATGAAGATTGAGCAGTTTGCATGGCCTGGAATCTTTGTGTTGCATGAAGATTGAGCAGTTTGCATGGCCTGGAATCTTTGTGTTGCATGAAGATTGAGCAGTTTGCATGGCCTGGAATCTTTGTGTTGCATGAAGATTGAGCAGTTTGCATGGCCTGGAATCTTTGTGTTGCATGAAGATTGAGCAGTTTGCATGGCCTGGAATCTTTGTGTTGCATGAAGATTGAGCAGTTTGCATGGCCTGGAATCTTTGTGTTGCATGAAGATTGAGCAGTTTGCATGGCCTGGAATCTTTGTGTTGCATGAAGATTGAGCAGTTTGCATGGCCTGGAATCTTTGTGTTGCATGAAGATTGAGCAGTTTGCATGGCCTGGAATCTTTGTGTTGCATGAAGATTGAGCAGTTTGCATGGCCTGGAATCTTTGTGTTGCATGAAGATTGAGCAGTTTGCATGGCCTGGAATCTTTGTGTTGCATGAAGATTGAGCAGTTTGCATGGCCTGGAATCTTTGTGTTGCTTCTTCAGTCGTCCACACCTTGCATGTGTACAGTTCTGTGTCTTGATTTTTGATCTATTTTATAAATTGTATATATACCTATATATCTATATTGAATTGTTCTTGAAAACGACGTTAAACACCAAATAAAGAAAGAAAGAATATTGAATTGTTCAAGCAATTTGCTTGCACAAAAGCTAATCATTGGCACGTATATTGAGGTTGTATGTATGCGTGTATATGAACAGTTTCCATTTTGATTGAGCGTTCATATGTACAGTGGTACCTGTGGTACCAGGACTAACCTTTTTACTGGACAAATGTGTCCTTACTTTGAAAGTGTGAAGGTGTCCTCTCTTAACAGGTATATTTTGGTAAAAGTAATATAGTGGAACCCTCTTTGTTAAGACCTTTTATTTTAATACCCCTTTTTTCAGGTTTTCTGTTAATTACGTCTGTAATCTTAACCTCCATTTCAAGACTTTTAAGACCTCAGCAGATTTTGTCACTGTAGACAAAGTGACATTTAATCAATCAATCAATCAATATGAGGCTTATATCGCGGGTATTCCGTGGGTACAGTTCTAAGCGCAGGGATTTATTTATTTTTTATTTTTTTATTTTATGCGATTTATTTATGCCGTGTGAGATGGAATTTTTTTTACACAATACATCACGCATTCACATCGGCCAGCAGATCGCAGCCATTTCGGCGCATATCCTACTTTTCACGGCCTATTATTCCAAGTCACACGGGTATTTTGGTGGACATTTTTATCTATGCCTAATACAATTTTGCCAGGAAAGACCCTTTTGTCAATTGTGGGATCTTTAACGTGCACACCCCAATGTAGTGTACAACGAAGGGACCTCGGTTTTTCGTCTCATCCGAAAGACTAAGCACTTGAACACCACCTAGGTAAGGAAAGGGGGGAGAAAATTGCTAACGCCCTGACCCAGGGTCGAACTCGCAACCTCTCGCTTCCGGGCGCAAGTGCGTTACCACTCGGCCACCCAATAACTGAATGCATCCTCTCATAGGTGTCCTTTTGTTGCAAGAGCCTGACATTGCAAGTACCACTGTATATAAGTTTGAACCATAAGTGAATGAGAGCGTTTTTAGAACTTTATACTTTTGATTGAATCATAGTCACATAATGAGTCTAAAGACATTTTGTTTTGCATTGTGCCTTTGCATTTACAGTAGAGTTGATGAGAAGGGTGAACTAATGCATCATTGATGAATTGGGCACTGGACAATTTTTTTCCTGCTGAATGTTAAGATGCTGCTGACTTTGTATTCCTTGGGTGTACGACCCCCCCCCCCCCCCCCCAAAAAAAAAAAAAAATCACATCCACTTCTTTTAAACTTTATAATGAAGCGCACTGTCCAGTACTGTGTTGTCAATGGTGACTTTCCATTCATAACTTCCAGAGAACCTGCAAAGCGCTCGGTGTGCAATCCATACGGTTACAGTGTTGCAATCCCAGATGAATACTTGCGGAAAGATGTTCCCATTGAACACCACGTTGATGTGTCAAGCCATGACTGATCACAGTCTACTTCATCGCCGAAAACAAACTTGAAGACACAATCGTTCACATGACATCTTTGGTTGTAAATGAATCGGTTCACTATCTTAGATCTGGCAAGAGACATTATAAGGTGCTTTCAGTGCAGATTGAGAATTTTCAGAACAGTATTTTTTATATCAAGATATAATGCAGATATATGCGGTGCAACTATTTTCGCTGCTTGGTTCAGTAATGTTATTAACTCTGTCCCAACCCAGCAGCTATTATTATAGCTATTCTGATGGACACGTGTGTGAATTCGGGGGCTGTGATTGGATGGTCTCTTCCGATCATCAAAGCATAATGCTACGGAAGTCAGCCATTTTTGCCAATATCCAAAAGCATATTGGCAATAACAAAGACGCATGGTTCCGGTTTACCCATCTGTACCACATGAGTGTTTCAATCGACAACAGCATATACACTGACAACTTGAAATTCTTCTCGGGAATGTTTTTCAGCTTTACAAATGTCGATAGCATACCCTTTTCTTCTAACTTCCCGATGAAACAGGACTAAACCAATTATTTTCTGTCCCTAAACACCACAAAATGCCCAAAGTCGAAAGATGTAGTACAAACAGGGGAGTAAAACGGAACAGCCGTTTTTGTGTGCCTGTGTGAGCTCAGTTGCCGACTAACACAAACTTTCGCATTCGGCTTTTCTTATCTCGTAACTCCACACTAAATACCCCACTTCCCCTCTGAAGTATTGATGTACAACCCATGGCACTAACATTCATGTAGTCGTTTATAACTGAGGTTAAAAAATTCGCTTCATGACGAGACAAGTATAAATGCCATTCACCCAAACTGAAAACTTCTCTGCCGTCTGCTCGCGTTGTACGGATTAGCTGTTCTCTTCTCCTCCCCTTGTTGCATCCTAGTTCTTCAGTTGTTTCTAGTTTTCCGTTGATGTTGTGTTTTGGTCTTCTTCATAAGTAGTCTTGTTCAAAATTAAAAAAACTCAAACTTCTTTTTGTTGTATACGAATGAACTAATAAAAACAGCTGTGTTGTGAAATCGAGTTTTTTTCCAAAGTCAGTGTGGCGCCTGCGCAAAACTAATGCGCATAAGAAACGGCGTCTGCTATCAAAACCTGAGATCAACGCATCGACGCAAAAACTGTCATTTTGTAAGTTTGGAACAACAAATCAAGGTCAGAACAGCTATATAATCGCTATTGTATTTTCAGCGTAGCAATAGGGTCCAATATTTAGACTCGAACAAGTATAATGCGACTCGTGGCATTATACTTGTCTTGTCTAAATATCGGACCCTATTGCTACGCTGAAAACACAATAGCTGTTAATATACAATTAGCTTTACATGCTTCTCTTTTTCTAAAACATGGTGGCTCTTTGGGTGGAGGACCCCTTCAAAAATGGCCGCAAAACGTGCCATTTTGGGCCTCTGAAACGGTTGACACCTACCGCCTTTGACAAAAGGCTACATAAAGACTAGAGAAGTCAGGTGCATAAAACAAAATATTCTGAACAGAAAATGGAATAGCCTTTCCAATGGTTGTCACAAGTGTTTGATTTGTGCATATTCTGATTTTTTTCAGATTTTAAAATATGGGGCTATGTTTTTTGTCAGGTCGATTTTAGGGGTGACCTTGTTTGACAGGCTGTCACGGGATACCATCAATCGGACAAATGATATGTACAGCTGACATAATTACCTTTTCGAGCATATAAAGTTCAACTAAAACTAATTGTTTTAATGCTTTTCTTAGCGTGCGAAAATTGTTGCAATAATTTGTTGGCCAAGTTTATATATCGTCATTCTATATATACATGTATATATACATGTATATATATTTATATGGTCTCATTGCAAGTACCACTGTGTAACAAAGGCCGTTTGATTTTAAACTGCCAAGCAAGGCGATCATTTCTACATGCACACATGTGTAAACAATTAAGTGCACCGTTCGTTTTCATTTTGGTTTATTGTCATTCATCAACATGTTTTCCTGTTATACTGAGAAAATAATTTATATATATATATGTGTGTAAACAATCGCATGCTCTCTCCCTGACACACTCTCTCTCCCTCTGACAAACACATACACCAAGATCTCTCCGATACAATTACACTCACTCTCCCTATTTTACACACACACATACCACCAGACACACCCACACACAGTCATTTAACATCAAGCAATGCGGAACTTGCATCCAGACACACACAAGTGCTTCGTTTGTTTTAATTTTTCCTTCACCACTCTCTCTGACACAAATACACTCACTCTCCCTATCCGACACACACACACACGCACGCACCCTCACATACACAAACAAACACCGGCACGCACACACATACCACAAGACACACAAACACACCCACACCCTGAGTCATTGAACATCGAGCATGCAATGCCGAAATTGCATCCACACAGAAACAATTAAGTGCACCGTTCGTTTTCATTAATTTTGGTTTATTGTCATTCATCAACATGTTTTCCTGTTATACTGAGAAAATAATTTATATATATATGTGTGTAAACAAATACAGCAGACCAACACTGAAATGAGCAGAGAGAGGGAGATTGGGAGGGAACAGGTTTGTTATGGGACTACAGGCACATGACACACTCACTTTCTTACACACCCAGCATTACACTCACATTCATTTGTTACCATAATTCTTTGTAGCAAACATTAATATCAACAATCTCTCCCACAACCCCCCCGGCCCATACCCACTTTTATTGTTTCTATGTATAGATACATGATAATTTGTAAATTGCCATGATCAAGCTCTAATGAGAAATATTGCGGCGTTTCATGAACAACCGTTATTATTATTGTGTCCAGTCATCAGCGCAACTGTTATTAATTTGTTGTATAACTAATAGTTTTGGGCAGCAACAGATCGAATAAATAGAAGGATGTTGGTCATAAACATTTGTGTGTGAGTGTGTGTGTGTGTGTGTGTGTGTGTGTGTGTGTGTGTCACAGTGTGTGACACAGAGAGAAAGAAGGTGCATGTGTGTGCGCCTGCTTCATCAAAATTCGATAAAAAGTCATTATTGCAACCATCTACATTGAAGTATAATTTTGTTAAATCAACTGTTGGTCAAATTTGATCCCTTTTATTTTGGCATTGTATTAATTGGTCCCAGTGTTGTTCCTGATCGTTTACTAAACAGTAACAATAATATTAGCTTTCTAGTTTAGATTATAAGCTTCACAAATATACATAACTAAAAGAAAAGAAAAAATGTCGTTTTGTATACTTTCTCAGTAAAAAGAAACAAACAAGTGTTAAAAATAGAACCAGTATTTTTTCTTCCACTCTAACACATCAAACATCCATGCATGCACAGACAGTGAAAGACAATGGACTGTAACATACACCATTGACAACACGCACATCTCAAATGAGGGTCATTTACAGATGTTTAGCAACACGTGGGTCAAAACAACATCATGCAGTGGCATGTCAACACACAAGGCTTGGCTACACACCTAACACACAAGCTGCACGTTTTATATGTACAAATATCTGCACAATTAAAGCATACACATCTCTCATGTGTACATGAGGACATAATAAAAAAAATCAAGCTACAGGTGTTCATTGGGAATTTACAAAACTCTCCTATATGTGCCATGAAACGTATACACACATTTTTACCATGAACATACATCACACAACTTATCATGATATGGAGGGAAAATGACAGAGGAGACAGATACACAGAGAAGAGCTATTAAGCAGCCATCCAAAAATAACCAGATGCAGTTGCACACAAAACACTGAAACTTGTACATTTACAAAACTGCTTTCAGTAATAGTGTCACCTCTTTCACATTTAACATGCAATGAACAACATTTCACAAAAAGTTCTTCTTTGTTGATCATGTTTGTGTGGCATCATGCAAGCATAACATTTTCTTCCACTGATGAACTCTTCAAAATGTTTCTATTTAATAAGTAGTTTTTGTCAAAAGTTCAGTTCAGACACACTCTGCTTATCTATTAAGTCATTAATTATTGTCAAACTGAAGACCAGGCCAATCACAAATAAAAGGAAGAGAGATTTGTTTTAATCGCCGGCTAGCTTAATGCAAATCAATTTTATTGGCCATTACCCAAATAACTCTGCAATGTACAACGACTGAGTATATTTAACAAGAATATCTTTATCTAAAAGATACTGTACGATGGATGATGCGGATTGAATACATAATTATGTAATAAAGTATTCCATACCACCATAAAAAAATAACATAAAATCAGAAGTCATTTCATACAAATCCACATTCTTTTCCTTTAGCTTATTAAGGAAGTAGCTTTTTTCAAAAAGTAATTGTAATTGCCTCTATATATACGTGTCTAACGTACTTCATTTCCCTTGACATTTCATGGACAATGGTTGTCTTTTTAAATTGCCTCAGGCAACATTTCTTTTATAGTCAGCACTACATACATAGTTTTTCTTCTTCTTTGGATTGGAAGGTTGAATCATGCAGCTACATGTATAATCAACTAGTTCAAAATGGTACCTACCCTCCCTCTGAGGCTGAGGAAAGGGGGCATAAATTATATTTAGCTTGACAGATTTTTAAAAGAAACAATGCGGAAACAAATCAATGTTATGATTCTATACGCACATAAATGCCAGTTTCTCAAACAATTGACAATGCAAGTGAGTATTTGCAACACACAAACAATGAGCTAGCTGCTTATATATGCAAGCAATAATTAATCCACGAAATTCAAGTGCTTCAGATGATCGTCTTCAGCAACAGATGTCAAAATGATAGCTGCATGCATCTAATTTTCAATTTAAAATGATCTCTAAAGCATGACTTTAAATGACGTCTACATTTTTTTGACTAAAATGACGGAACTACCTGTCATCTACAAATGAATTAAAGGAGAAAAAGTATCACAGATGACTTTTATAGTGAGACGGAAAATCCAGGAATATCATTATTTTAAAAGCACAATCTTTTAAATATTGGGAAGATATGGGCCATTAATTTTCAAGCAGAGGTTACTTTTATGCACCAATACATACACATATATATGCCATTAGTTTTGAAATGCTAAGCACGGTCCTTTGAAAGGCCTTAATACATCATATAAATGCCACCTTTACTGAGGAAAAGTTACATTCATAATAAAGCAATAGAAGACAATTCTGTGAAACCAGAACTGCAGATGTAGTATATTTCAAACTTCCATGCATAAAGATACCATCTCTAACGCAACGTACACTATAAAATGATATCAGTTATTAGTAGGTTCAATCAAAGGTACGCTTTCGCCATACATATACCTGCAATGTTTCCAGTACATACACTTATTTTGTTCTGTTAACCATATGCCTATTTTACAGTGTGGTACTTCTGGTTCCAATTCAATATGAACACTGGAGACTTTAAATGGCAAGTATTATGTCATTTTTTAGCCGTTTTCATTTCTTTGAATCACTCGAATTGACTTTTTATGCTGTTGGCATAGGTAGGACATGTTCAGCAAAGATTAACTTAGATAATTATTAATCGCCATAATCAGTTATCACTCTCTGAGCTCAACTTCATGGAATGTTACCGCAACATTTCTCAGCAGATTTGGTTGCCATTGGGAAAAGGAATCTGCTTTACAGGCACATGAAACATCAAACATTTTTTGACAGGTATTCATTTTTTCACAACATAGTACTTTGGAACATGAATTAAGTAAGCACAGAAGAGCTAGCACCTCTCTCTCTCTTTTTTTTCCTATTCTTTACCTTTGACAATTCACATGCAGTCTCTTCTCCTAAAAAAATTGTCTGATCACTGTCCACTCTATCATGCACGCTTTTGAAAAAGCATGTATTTCAGTGCACTTCACTTTGCTCAAGACCAATGTTACAAAGCACTGACAGAAAAATATCCATCATCGATGTGCAGTACAGTCTTATCAGAGGTATGTGTGTTAACATAATGATACTCAACAGTTACTGTTGAGGTAACTGGAAGTCATTCGTGTGTTCTGGGTGAAATAAATGTCGACTTCTCGTTTAAAATGTATGCATACTAGTTTAATTCCAGCATCATTCTCTAAACCCTTCCAGAGATGTAAAAAAAGTCTCACTTGTTTTCAACTCATAAATCAAGTGTCCCAAACTGCTGCAAAGAACACCACTTTACTTTCTCTGGTAAGGCTGGTTCCTCAGACACTTTTAACACTCGATCATTCTGTGAGTGTCAGCATGGCTGCAACCTTTTTCGTTGCCACCAACCCTGGCAGTCTGGGCAAATATACGTTCAAGTTTCTGCAGTCGTACGCAGTCCACAAGACTGGTCTCCTCAGAAATATCAGTGAACACTTCAAGCAATATCCATTCAACCCTGTCATCCAGTATCCAGACACTGGATTATCCTCTCTAGCTTCTGAATTCTCCACCACGCCTCTTGATCACTGATGACGTAACATGAAAAATAATCACATCAGTAAAAAGTTGTATAACTGGCACTGACCCAATACGTGTCCTTCAGTTTTCAACATTACTGGGTTTTCTTTCTGTCAGTGAATATTTCAAGAGACAATTTGTTGGTATTGTCACAACCGTTTCATCACCTCTGGGTTAGTCTGTGTGTGTGCAGCATGGAATAATGAAAGCATAGTGTGAGAGCTGACTTGACACTCTATGTACCAGTCACACGACGTCACCAAACCCTGCCACTTTGACAGAGAACTGCAAAATGTGTGTCCATACTGGGAGCACCACCATTAGGCTTTCTGGTGAACATTTTGAAGAGGCTGCATGGACCTTTACCGAGCATTCCATTTTTTCTTGTGCTTCTCAAAGTTAGCTCTCCCTGTCCATCTTACTTTTCTTGCCCGAGGCTATCTGGTAAACTTCTTAAAGATGGTGCATCTCTTTACTGACCACCCCTGCTCTTTTCTTGTGCTAATCCAACAGAGAGATAAGGTCCGTCTGACAAACAGCAAAATGTCCATCTTACTTTTCTTGACCGAGGCTATCTGGTAAGCTAAATCTCAAAGATGGTGCATCTCTTAACTGACCACCCCCGCTCTTTTCTTGTGCTAATCCAACAGTCAGGTCTGTCTGACAAACAGCAAAATGTTCATCCAAGATTCCTCGCCAAGACTATCTGGTGAACTTTTGAAGCTGCTGCATCCCTTACTAAGCATTTCTCCTGTTTTCCTGAGCTACTGGAATAGTCAGCTCCATCTGACAAGACAGCAAAAAACTTGTCCCACTTCCCTGGCCAATGAAGGCTATCTCGTAAACTTCTTGAAGATGCTGCGCCCTTTACTCAGTAGTCCCCCCTTTTTCTTGTGCTTCTCCTCGTCCGCCCCCTGGCTGGTGGCGCTGTCGCTGGGCACGTCGAGGACTATCGCTCGCTCCATTGGCGGCGACAGCGACAGGCGATCCTTGCGTGACGTCTGCACACAGGTATTATCCAATTAACAACAAATAAATTATAAAATGAATAAATAAATAATGAGAATGAGAGAGAGATCGAGAGAGAGACTGCAGACAGACAAAAGATAATAAAATACTGTTTTTGGTTTTGACAATTACTTATAGATAGCAATTTTACTTATAAAGGAACTTCAGACAATGTCGAGTTTTTATATTTGGCTGGGGACAAAATTCTTTGAAAGGCAAAAAAAAAGCATTTCAAAACTTTAAGATATTTCAGAAAAAGAATGAAAGTACAGCAATATCATTTATCAAAATTATACATCCTGGAACAAAATCTGTTATACTCTGAATGACTTTATTGATGTACTGTGAATAAAGTCAAATTGCAAAATAGACACAGGTTTCTACTTGACATGAAAGAGTTAGCCCGGATCTAAAATCAAAATGAAAGTGTAATTTCCTTTTCCTGCAGTACGTTTGACCAAAGAAAAGTGTAATAATAATAATAATAATAATAATAATAATACTAATAAAGTCTAGATGCTATGAATATTTATTCAAATGGTCATGAATCAAACGTATAAATATTTTACATCCTGAACAAATAACCGATCCTTCTGAAGGGGTCCAGCCATATATATATAGCTTGCAACAAAAATTCATCAATAACTGCAGTTGTTTTCAATTACTAACAAAGAACCGATTAAACTGAAAAAATAAAGAGGGGGTGCAAAAAAAAAAAAAAGAAAGACCAAAACCAAACCAAACAAACTGAGAAGAGAACAATTAATACATTAATGTATTTGTGCAAGCATTACAATAAATAAATAAATCAAAAGACAAAGGTATTCACACTCTCTAGACCTACATTCACTTCCCAACGCAAACTTCAAATATTTTTTTGTTCTGATCCATGCAGTAAACAAGAAACTAAAGAGCCAGTATAATATGAGACAAAAATACAATACACTGGTAAATCAAAAATCACTACTGTTATCTAATCTATAAAATGAAAGGAACCACTTCTACCATAGCAAATTTCTACAGTACCAAACACCAAGTTTAAAATGAAAGTCTAGATCTTAAAAAAAACATCCAGTGACTCTTGTGAGAAGCTTAAGAAGTCCAATAGTCGTCTTCTTCTTAAAATCAAAATGCCCATCTA
This sequence comes from Littorina saxatilis, assembly GCF_037325665.1. Lineage (NCBI taxonomy): Eukaryota > Metazoa > Mollusca > Gastropoda > Littorinimorpha > Littorinidae > Littorina > Littorina saxatilis. Next base: position 36,517,325 of record NC_090253.1, on the reverse strand, counting down.
GCTCACCGATATTATTGACTCACTACAAATAGGTCCATCCATCAAATTCAGATATATAACTTCATGTGACTTCTCTCCAGGTTGGCATCAAATTATAAATTTAGTTTTCTTGCAAAAATGGTTAACAGTTCACAAGCATTATACATATCCTAAAAAAGACCCGCATAAATAAGCATGAGTCAAAAGGCTGTGAATAAATTAGTTCTGTTTAATCCAAAACACTTGCTTAAACGATAAGCCTCTTAAATGATTAGACAAAGGTAACATGAGCAAAACGTATGTAATTGAAATTGATCAAAAAGCCGTGTGCTCGTCTATTGTTGTTAAAGATCAATTGTAGCAACAACTCACAAGACCCACAAAACGTAACACAAAATGCCATCCAACCAAAGTGCAAGAAAAATAACAAGGTCAGGTTAATTCAGGTTTTTTTCCTTTTTCTTTCAATAAGTATAAAGCTTGGAAGATTTTTATTTCAGGAAAGTCTAAAAACCCTTCCCATTAGAAAAAAATGTGAATCACGACAAAATGTCCCTCCTTATGCATTGATTATGAGGTAAACATGTTTAAATTAGATTGATCTGGTTTCAGATATTTTATTTTTGTCTTAAGCTACATATATTTATGTGCTCCTAATGTTCAGAATTACATGTCAAGTTAACAAGTTCTCATGCAGAAAAGTTCTACACTCATTTACCATTTTGTGGAGTAACCTTTTCATTTCAAGTATAGGAGCTTTGAATTGAATATGCAGTGGCAAACAGACCCTTTGGGCATCTTAATTTTATTCACATCCAAAAAGAAATGCACCATTTCCCCAAATTAACTGTTCTTTAACTTCTCATTTATTTATATGTTCTTTATCGTTTATTTGTTCTTAACATTAGCAGTCTATTTGTTTTGGATTTTTGTTCTTCATTCCTTTATCAAATTCATTTATTTTAATTTTATTAGATTCATATTTCAAAACTTGGGTGTAATGTTTGTTTTGTTTCTTATTATATTCATTTTTTTTTGTGGATTCGCACTGACATAGGGTATTCTAGGCTGGCACAAAAGTTCAAATAAATTAACCTGACCAAGCAACCCAAACCAAACCAAACATGACAACCAAAGAAAACGGTGCAGACTCCAGCAATCTGGCGCTAGAGAAGGTTGCATTATACTCAGAACAAAAACAACTCATGGATGTGCATCAAATTCACTCTTACCACTTCTAGCTGATGGCACGCACTTCTCTCGCTAAATAATCATTTCCATCAGAACTCTGCTACATAATCAGAAACTTCCTAAAAGATCATTTTTCTATTAAAGAAAAAGACAAAAAAATCAAGTTGAAAATAAAACTGTTATTGCTCAGAGAGGCATAAACAGTATGTGCTCATATATTTTGCTACATGCACAACTGTAAAGAAGTTGAAGAAAAAATCTAAAATAAAGTAAAGAAAAAAACTCAATACTCAAATAAGTGAAAACAAATGAAATTAGAATTACAACTGTGAAGAAGAAAATTCTTTCAGTGCAAGAAATAAAATTATCATGTGAAAATGAGATTCAAAAACAGGTTTCCCCCCAGTTAATAGCAGTAATTCTAAAACTGATTAGTTTAATGAAGAAAGATCCCGAACCATAATCTTTAAAAGTGTTAAATCTTAATCAGATTCAGGGTCATGGCAAAGGCTGACAGATGTTTGTGCAAAAAAACTAATCCCTTTTTGTAAAGCACATACATTTTATTAATGGTTTCAGCAGATAACCATGCAAAGCGGCTCTCTGACATTACATAATTTAATACGAATACTTAATCAAGCTCTAATACTTTCATGTTCAGTTTAATGATATTGACAGTATTATACCTAAATTATGCCTGCTAAACCCTCAATATTGTCCACAATAAAGGATATCAACAAACATCTGTCAATCTTTCCCCATGCTACCATAAAATAAGAGTAATTTTCTTTAAGCAAATTGAAATGTTAATCATACAGTTTATATACAATAAACTAATCAGCTTTTGCACCACTTTGCATAATCATAATAAGTGACAGCTACTGCAACAATGTTTTCATTGTTTCCAGCATTTGTACAAATGTGCAGAAGTTATACAAATGATGCATAACCTCAGCTTGCATCATGGTAAAGCTAACATATTTCGTAAACGGAATGCTTATAACTGCCAACTCTGTGATAATACAATGACATACAGTAAAAGATAATTGAATCACACTTGAACTGGGACAATCTAGACACTAAGTTACGTCCTAGAGGCCTATAGACTCCTACAGCGAGCAACCGTGTCTACTAGCGTCAGAGAGAACAGGAGACAGAAGGGTGTTGATGATTACCGGGTGAGTCACCACCAGCAGGGATAGGAGGGTGAGCAGTGAGCACACCAGCAGGCACATGCAACGCCGGTGAGTCCTGGCACTCGGCACTCCCTTCACCTACGTTATTCAGCGTGCTGAGGGAGTCGGAGCGTCGCGAGGCCTGGGAAATACTGCCCTGGGAGCGCGAGGGGGACACCATGGAGGCACTCTCCAGCACCTCGTCCTCGTCGGAGAGGGGAGCATCCTGCAGGAAGTTGGAGGGGACCAAGCCACGGGCCCCGTTCAGCTCCCCGAAGTAGAAGCCATCCTCGTCCATGTCGCCCATGATGTACAGGATCTCCCCTTGCTTGAAGGGCAGCTCCACCTGGACAGTAAGGGTTAAAGCTTTACGTTGTCATCTGGTGTTGATGGAGATGACTTTGTATGATTTGAAGGGCAGCTTCACCTGGACAGTAAGGTTAAAGCTTTACGTTGTCATCTGGTGTTGATGGAGATGACTTTGTATGATTTGAAGGGCAGCTTAATTTACGTTGTGATCTGGTGTTGATGGAGATCACTTTGTATGACTTGAAGGGCAGCTTCACCCAGACAACTAGGGTTAAAGCTTTACGTTGTGATCTGGTGTTGATGGAGATCACTTTGTATGACTTGAAGAGTCTAGCTCCACCTGGACAACAAAGGTTAGCTTTACTTTCCTATGCCTTAATTTCAGCCGTTCATGGAAGGACATTAGTAGCAAAGTAATTTTGGGTTGGTCTACAGGTACCACATACTGTGAAGCTCAACATAAAGGAAAATAAACTCATATCTTGATTCATGCTTTCTACACTGCCTGCACATATGCTGAATTTTCCTTGGCAACAAAAAGCAAAATCAGCAAAACTTTCATGAGATGCAAAGCTCATCTGGCACCATGCAAACAGGCAGTATATTCTACTCCAGTATCTTTGATGATTAAAAGCTAAACAAACTACTGTCTTAAAAAAGAAAGAGAAACATTAAGCTAACAGCATAATATACCTGACAGCGTTTTTTTAGTAAAACGATGTTTTGATATGCTGGCTAAAATTTGTAACACAGCTGCTTTGGACGGATCAGCGAAGAAAATAAGACAGAGTCATGCCAAATTAAAAGACAGAAAGAAATGAACAATGTACATACTTCAGCGTCTACATTGGGTGAGAGTTCCTGAGGGTCGTAGTCGTATAGCGCCACCATGCGACGCACGGGACCCTGGGCCGGTAATGGGGCCACTCCATTGGATGTTTGGTGACCCTCACCTTTACCCTTTACATCTGAACACAAATACACAAACATCATGAGCTCATGTTTATTTTAGTTACAGCACTCATGTTCAAATTTCAGCCAATAAAAGAAAAGAAATTTTATCAAGGTTATCTTTTGGTCAGAAATCTGAAACAATACAGTGGCACTCAGTAAAAATAATTTTTGATTTAAGCTAAAATAGGAAAAAAATCATAATTACTGGCACTCACAAAAGACTTGAACTAAGCTTACTTGAAGGCAAAGCATGATAAAACTCCACACAAAACCATGACTATTTGACTGAACATCTGTTTTTATCACACTCACACAAATCCTTGACAATTTTCTGATATTATTACAATAAAGTAGTACCCTATATTAAAAAACAAGTCGCGTAAGGCAAAAATACAACATTTAGTCAAGCTCAGTCGAACTCACAGAATGAAACTGAACGCATTGCATTTTTTCCGCAAGACCGTACACTCATAGCATCGTCTGTCCACCGCTCATGGCAAAGGCAGTGAAATTAACAATCCAGAAAAGCGCCGTAGCGGTTGCGCTGAGGAGGATAGCACGCTTTTCTATATCTCTATTCTTTTTAACTCTCTGAATGTGTTTTTAATCCAAACATATCATATCTATATGTTTTTGGAATCAGGAACGGACAAGGAATAAGATGAAATTGTTTTTAAATCGATTTCGGAAATTTAATTTTAATCATAATTTTTATATTTTTAATTTTCAGAGCTTGTTTTTAATCCGAATATAACATATTCATATGTTTTTGGAATCAGAAAATGATGAAGAATACGATAAACGTAATTTTGGATCGTTTTATAACAAAATAATTTTAATTACAATATTCAGATTTTTAATGACCAAAGTCATTAATTAAATTTTAAGCTTCCAAGCTGAAATGCAATCCCAAAGTCCGGCCTTCGTCGAAGATTGCTTGGCCAAAATTTCGATCAATTTGATTGAAAAATGAGGGTGTGACAGTGCCGCCTCAACTTTTACAAAATGCCAGATATGACGTCATCAAAGACATTTATCGAAAAAATGAAAAAAACCGTCTGGGGATATCATACCCAGGAACTCTCACGAAAAATGTCATAAAGATCGGTCCAGTAGTTTACTCTGAATCGCTCTACACACACACACACACACCACGACCCTTGTCTCGATTCCCACCTCTATGTTAAAACATGTCTGCAAACTGTCTGTGTACAGCATTTGCATGCATAGCTGTGTTTGTGTACGTGTGTGTACCTACACATGCATGCATTCATGTGTGTATACATCAGGTTGGGTGCATACATGCCAGAATACAAACGCATCGTGACTACCTCATAGTCCAACAACACAGACCTTTCATCTCTCTCTCAAGCATACCTCCAGTGTGGTTCGGCTGCGAGCCTGTCTGGTTCTCCTTCAGCAGTTGTTCCACCAGCTCCGGGTCGTCAATGTGAATCTCAGACACCATGTTGCAGGGGATGAACCCTTCCCGCCCATCCGCCTCCCCCCGGTAAAAACCGTCAGGGTCTTTGTCGCCAAACACCTTCAGAATCTGACCCTCCCTGAATGGTAATTCCTCGTCTATACAGTCCACGTTGGGGGACATGGTCATGGGGTCGTAGTCGAACAAGGCAATGAAGAGTCTGACGGTGGAATCGTCCACAGCACTGTTGATCTCCTCCGCGATGGAGTCTCTGTCGTTCACATCCTCCGGATCTAGAGGGGTGCGACGGGCAGGTTTGGGGGGTGGGTTGGAGTTTTCGCTGCCGGGCAGTCTCTCCTCAGACCAAGAACGGTCCTCTCTGGCTTTGTGGGAAGGGGTGCTGTGAGCGGAACGATCGTCTCTGGATTTGTGGGAGGGCGTACTGTGGCCCGAGTGGTCGTCTTTGGCTTTGTGGGATGGTGTACTGTGCCTAGATCCCTCGTCTTTGGCTTTGTGAGAGTGCGTGCTGTGTCCTGAACCCGGTCTCTGGCCAGACCCAGGTCGCGAAGGACTTTCCGAGACCTCCGCAGGTCTGGCTGAGTCAGGGCTGCGGGTCTCTGGCATGGTTCTGCGCGGCCGTCCTTGCTCAACACTGCGGAAGGCAGACGGCTCGTCACCCGAAGAGCGATAACGCTGGATGACGGGATCGTGGGAGGGCATAGGTTTCTCCACACTGTCTTCCACCGACTTCTGTCGCTGCTGCCGACTGGCGGAGTCTGTGGGAGGTGTTGGTCGTCGACTGCCGCTTCCCTCCGCGTCCTCGTCGAACGACGTGCCTCGTTCTGTGCTGCTGTCTCGGGTGATTTCTGTCACCAGCAAATGCCAGAGTTAGTCAATGTCATATGGTATGCATGGGGAGAGAAATGAGCTCCCTTGGCATTGCTTTACACTTATTTCAAAATACATCACTCAGGGCACATGCAAACCAGAGGATGTGACATTGGATTTAAATACAAACAATGGTTTTGAAGAAAAAAAAATGCCACTATAGTGCTTTAAAAGAAATGTTTGCATAATTTATTAACTGGAGTATTTAACGATACACAGACATTTTACTTGCCATTTGGTACACAGTGGAACCCCTGTTTTAAGACCTAAAGAAATCTGATAATATGAGGTAATAAAAAGAAGGGAGTCTTAAAACTGAGATAAATGTAGACATAAACAGAAAATCTGAAAAGGCCAGGTCTTTAAAGGGGGAGTCTTAAATTGGGGGTGGGTCTTAAATGGGGGGTTCCACTATGCATAATAAGTATTAAAAGGATCACAAATTCATGTCACAAACTAAGCCCCAGCTCTGTAGAACAACCTAAATACGTTCATCATGCACCCACCAATAGCAGGAACAATCAAGGGGGTGGTGAGATTGCCATCTTTTCTTGATGGGTCTGGCTTCTGACCGTGAAACTGTTTTGGCGTGAAGGCCGCATCCTTCTCTGCTGCCGACTGAGCCGGAGACAACGGAGACATTTTGCGGGGAGCTGGTTTGGGGGATTTGTGGACCTTATCCTGTTTAAAATTGAACAATACATTAGGAACACATTAACAAACAGCTATTGAAAGTGTGCATAATTGTAACTCTCAACCGGACAGCTGACAGAAAGAATGGATACAAAAAGCATTGCAAAGTTTTAAACCTGACATAGTTCCGCAGTCAAAAACAATATATTACATCATCATATCAGCATCCCCCCTAAACCCCCCTCCCTCCCCCCAAAATAAACCAACTCAGCTTTGCAAAAGAAAAAAAAATCTCTTTTGCACATCCAAGAATAATATAAGAATGGATTTCATTTTCTTTTTACTCCCAGCTCATTTCTGAAACATGTACATATAACTGCAAGTAACCGTTATATTTATAATCCCCCCAAAAGTCATAATTTATCCACAAAAGGATCCAACTGCCAGCTGTATTAAGCCACTACATGTCATAACATCTATGTTTTTGTTAAATCCCATGCACTAATTCTAAACTGTCAGTAAAGTTAAGTTAGCACTTTAAACGGCACTACATCTACAAAATATCTACCTGAAATACATCACAAAGCACAAAAACATTTACAGAAGAAGCTGAGAAAACAAAAAAGCTGCTAAAACGGCGGTACAAGTACTCTCAATCACGTAGGTCTAACAATCATAGCACGACAGTAACGGAAGCTCTTAATCTCTGTAGACGCACACACTTTGTTCTGTACGTCAATGTATGCTGATCTGTCTGACTTAAATATTTAGATGACAGTCTGTGCCAATTAAGTCCTTGATAAGACAAGTTTGATATTCATGCAACCATGTGAGCAATAATATTCAATCCTGTATACTGTAATAAAAATTGCAAGAACAAAATGTGTTGTATAATTCAAATCAGGTAAATTAACATACCAGTTCATTTTGTGTGTGATAATTCTGACATGGATTTCTTTTTTTAATCTTATAATGTAAATTATGGCGAGTGAAATTAGTAGATTACTCATATAGGGGTAAAATATTAGAGTCATGTTAATCACATGTCTGTAAGGGGGTTACTGCATTATGTAATTTTGCAGGTATAAAATAATACAGAATTCTGGTTTGGGTTCGTGCAAAGCCATTATATGGTATTAGTGCTTCCGCATGCATTTAATGACTTAAAAAGAAAACTTTACCATCCGATGTGTCAATACTCTCTTAATGTAAGAATAACTTTTCCCATCTGCTAAAACACAGCAGGATAATTAAAACATTGTTAACTATGCATACACAAAAACAAATTTACACATGCAGTTCTGAAATACAGGCCTGTGTGTAAAGTTTGAACACTGAAAGTAGTCTAGCTGCTCGCCATGCTGTGAATTATTGATGTATCCCGGGGGATTGTACTTTAAGCCAGAGCAGTAGAGTAAATCAAAGGTATAGAGTTCTCCCTGCCCACAGAATCATGTTCACCACCACAGATCTGCAGTTCAGGCTTTGACATGGAGTAATTAAGAGCATCCTTTCCTCTTCTTCGTTCATGGGCTGAAACTCTCACGTTCACTCATGTTTTTGCACGAGATTTTACATGTATGGCCGTTTTACATGCTGAATATTTTAGTGTTTCTATAACCCACCGAACTCTGACATGGATCACAGGATCTTTTCCATGAGCACTTGGTCTTTTGCTTGCTTGTACACACGAAGGGAGAGCACTAAGCAGGTCTGCACATACGTTGACCTGGGAGATCGGAAAATAATCCACCCTTAACCCACCAGGTGGCCGCAACCGGGATTTGTACTCGGGACCTTCCGAGTAGGAGGCAGATGTCTTATCCACTACGCCACTGTGCCCATCAGAGCATCCTTTCACTGTGACACATACCAACAATCAACAACCGGGAGGATTTGTGTGCCAAGTGTAAATTCTTCTGATTGAAAGTTTTGTACAAAGTGACACCTGCGCTAGCTGCAGCAATCAGCTAAATTAATTCAGAAAAAAATTCCCTCTCTGTTTAATGCAGCAACACTATGTATTTTTGGTATGCATTCAAGTAAAAGGAATCGCTAGACTTTTTTGTTTGAAGGTCAGGACAAATATATTGTGATGGTGAACATGACCGTGTATGCAGGCAAGACAATATCAATTATCACGATTCTTCAGTCATGCATCAATACAGCCTGACATATTGTTTGAACCAATACAATCCCTGATTTGCATGCATTTTGAGCATATATCACTTATCAAAGCAATTTGGATTTCATAGTTGTAACAAATTTATACTTGTTCTGAGACTTATCTTTTTAACATTTGACACAGCTAGGCCAAAAATGACAACACCAGAACAGATAGAAATAATAGAAAGCAAGTCTGCAGGAAAGAGAGACAGAAAGGAAAAGTGAAAATAACATAAAATAAAAATAAAAATAGAAGAAGAAAACAGAATACGAGATTGAGAAAAAAATCCACAGATATTACTTAAAATTTAATTGCATGATAACTTGAATTTCGCAAATTTACTACAAAACACGCAACGAATAAAACGTTTTAAAGTTTTAAAAAAAATAAAGCAAAAACACTGCAACTGAAAGACAGATGGAAGCACACAAACTAAAAAAAAATATAAAAAAAAAAAAAAAAAAAAAACATTAGTCAAAACTTTAAAAAAAAAATCTACCAAAAATCAAACCATACAGAAAAAAACAACCAGTATTTGAAAACTTCAACCAATCAGATGCAATAAGAGAAAGAAGCTGCTGCCAGTCACCTGACTGTGGGAGTTAGCCAATGAGGGATCTCCATTCTGATTGGATTCCTCTCCACCCAATTCTTCTTCCACCTCCAGAATGTCAGACAGTTCAGAACTGCTACTTTCAGGAAAAGGCTCGGCTATTTGTGCCTCAATTTCTGGGCTCTGAGACGCAACAAATCAAGTTGGCAATAAACAAGAGAAATGATTAAAACCAATTACAACAAGCCAACTCTAAAAAGATTCTACAAAGACAAGTACCTAATGAACAGACAAATTCTGCTTTTTAAATCAATCAAGGGCCTATCCTGTGCTACAGCGGTACCTGTCAAAGGGAAATACCCTCAGTCAAAAAATGTCACGGAAACAATGGGATGTTCTTTCTTGGCAGGAATACTGACCAGAGCATTTGGAGCAACAGGTGTTCTTCATTCGGAGGTGTCTCTATTGTTAGAGCTATAGGGCCTAATATTTATACAGGTAACACTGTAGTCATGAACTCTTTAAAATATTACTTTCAGCAATTTGGCAACAATCACTATAAACAAAACTTACATGACTGAAAATTTTGAAAAAGCAAGACAAAATTTTAAACAGTAAAAACACATTAAACTGGAACCCAATCTATTAAACACTTGAAATGTACAATTTAAGCATTTTATAACACTTTAATCTGCTTCACAAACTGCATTTCAACATGCCTCAAACTGAAGAAAGGGATGACGCACAGGTAACGAAATTCCTCAATAAAAAAATTGACATCTCAAAAACATGCCATGAAGCATTATGGATGGAGGAGTCAAACACAAGCTTAACTCAAGCTTTAACTTTTCCTGCCAGCTTTTTGCACCGAAATCACAGGGGTTAATTTAAATCTCTTCATTTAAAAAAAATAAAATAACTCCTCAATCTGAAGCAATTTCAATTCATCCAACAAAAATCTCTTAATCATTTTTAGAGAAAATTCTAACAAAAAAAATTAAAGGTGGCAGAACTTCATCCTTATTAAAAAAAACCCCGTGTACTGCAGTTTTTAAACCAGTTCTACATTTACATAACTAGAAGGACAAAAACATGTATATGCCTGCAAATGTGGCAGCTAGTGCAATGCAATCCAAGAATGGCTGTGCATGCATAAGGGCTTTTAAAACTTTTTGATGTAAGCCTGACCCACATGCAGGGACAATTTGTTTACTGTCAAAGTGAGCATTTGAGAATGAAAGAGCAAACATTTATTTATCCTACATACGTGAGAGAGACACTCGTGAGATAATCACCGTTCAAACCACACGTGTGTATATCATGGAAATGAGGTCATGTCAAGCAAGTCTGGCAGGGACCTGTTTTTCCACTGCTTATGATGCCAAAGTCACCGAGACAAACATCATTATAGAAGAAAAAAATTGTGCTCGCTAATTACCCTTGATGAATTTTAAGAACTAACACGTCACGCCACACTTTCAGAGTGACGTTTCTTTGCTTTGACGTAATAGATTGCACGATGCTTTAGAAGAGATCGAGGTTCCAAAACAAGCGTCTTCATTTTAGCTGCCTCGACTGCAGGACATTTTCAGTAAAATACACGTAAGTACAGTATGTAGGATAAACAGAATACTACATGGCTTGCTGTGTCGTACTAGATTTACACTCGTTGCTTTTTCAAATAGTGAACAGCTCGCAGTTCAATATTTAAAAAAACAACTCGTGTAAATCTGGTACGACACAGCAAGCCATGTAGTATTCTCTATACGTACTCAATCAAACATGTGTCAGTTTGAGTGATGCTCTGTGCCAAGCATGTACTGTAAAACACTTTATCACTTAAAATTCTGCTTAAAAGTATCAGTTCCCTGTTTTCATTTCTTTAGACCAGCAACAAAGAAAAGAATAATTAAGAATGGACAAAAACAACCTGTGTTATATACAGTATACAGGCAACACAAAAATGGTTGAATATGAAAAGCACGGATGATTAAATAAGATGATTATTCTAGGGTACGGTATATGTCGCAGACAATGAAGAAAATGAAGCCACCATATAAAGCACCTGCTATTAATGCATTAACTTTACCAAGGAAAGAAAAATGCATTAATGACAAAAACTAAATATGTTACACCTGAAAAGCTCCTTCAAGCAGCCTAGATCCCGATGATTTACTTTTAAATACAACAATTTTGTTATTTCCAGTCATAAAGACTACAGGAAAATTGAAGGATAATTAACATTTCCAGACTTCAATGTTACTTTGTTTGTGAGTGTATGTGTGTTTGTGTGTGTGTGTGTGTGTGTGTGTGTGTGTGTGTGTGTGTGTGTGTGTGTGACAGTGTTTGATGGCTATGCTTGGGCATGCAGTAGGTATGAATGCACAGATATATGACTGTGCTTCAGTAATTGTGTGAAATATCAGTGACAGCATTCTGCACCTGGCAACTGTGAGATGGATTCAATTCAACTCTGGTTGGTAACAGGTATAAAATACCAGATTATTATCTAACTCACTTCTTGTAAGTACAACTATTCATCTATTAAGACTTTTCCACCCAAATTAGACTTATACCGATGGCTCCAAATATTGCAGCTAATGTGTAACACTACACAATAAATCAGTGTAAGTACAATGTGTGCTTGTGATGAAAGGTTGTGATAATAAAACACACAGGTGCATACAGAGTGCACACTCAAGTATCTCACTGTGCAGTTTTGCTACTGTGTTTGCAAACCAAACGTACACAATTTTCCTCATAATCTTTGTGTCAAGAAAATTCTGATGCTACTAATTCACCCTCCATCTTGAAGAAGCATCAAGAATGAAGCTGCATGTCATGAACACTGAATGCCATATTACTAATGTAAAGGTTACCACTTAAACAATGTTTAAGTTGAACAAGTTATAATTCTGCGAGTGTAGGAGGCTAACAATGGAATTGCTCTTTGAAGTCCCATTATGAATTAAGCTGAACAATGATGGTAGGCCATCTTAAGATCACCATTCAAATAATGTGTAGCTTGAACAAGTTACATTTCTGCAAGATTCTCTGCTTTTATAGCTTTACGATGTTGTAGAGTGTTAACTAAAATAAATGAATTTTTCTGCAAATAAACCACCCATTTACTATAACTGCAAGGAGTAAGGATTAACCTACACTTTTGCTTAAAGGGTTCACAAAAAGATAGCATGAACAGCGTGGAATTGATGTGTGCATATCTGCAGGTGTATCAGTTTCTCTTCTCACTATTAATAATAACAACAAAACACACAAACGCAGACACAACAGAAGACACTACTGAACTACTGACTGAGTTTTCGGCTTCCTGGAATGCTGCTTCGATTTCTTCGTCAGTTTCGTGGCCAGCCGGAGCGTCACCCGTAACACCTGACACCTTTTGCGACGAAAGACGGTGAACAAAATCATGTCAAGCCACGTAAAGACAATAAAAAAACAGGCATCATGCACTATATTGCAAACTTAAAAGATAAAATGCAAATTATCAAGAAAAGTTCTAGTCTCTACCTGCTGCATTCATTTTAATGTCAAAAAATATACATCTTTCACAGAAATCATAACATAAATCTGACAAAAATATATATACAATGTAAAAAGAAAACAAAAGTCTGGAAAACTACATTTCAAGCTAACAGGTACAACATGCCAGACTATTATTTTTTCAGAAAAAATGAACAGGTATATCTTTCGGATCCAAGTTTGGATACCATAGCCATTTGGAGGACCAGTCACATTTGAAGTAGTACATACAATGCAAACATGTCAGTATGAATTCATGTCAAACTGAAATGATGCAGTACCAGTCAGTGAGAAAAAACAGCAAGAGAAGATGTGTTGAGAATATTAAGAATTAACGGATGAAAGAGACAATGACAATTCTTTATTTTACGAGGGTAACAAAATAAGCATAGGTATACTTTTTTGCATCTGGCCCTCGCCCTAAAGAGAGAGAGAGAGAGAGAGAGAGAGAGAGAGAGAGAGAGAGAGAGAGAGAGAGAGAGAGAGAGAGAGAGAGAGAGAGAGAGAGAGAGAGAGAGAGAGAGAGAGAGAGAGAGACAGAGAGAGAGAGACAGACAGAGAGACAGACAGACAGACAGACAGACAGAGTAAAAATGCAGAGCACCATTTTTCCAAGCGAGAAAAGTATGCCAAAGCCAAAAACAATTCTATCAGGTTTCAATCACTGTAAATGATTGTTCATTTCTCTGTCTTCGTTCTTGACCAGGACATTTATTGAGGAAACTTTAAACATCATTCAGCAGAAGAAGCCCATATATATCACATTCAAGAAATACCATTTACAGATCAAGGCAAAGCTAGATGATCAAAATGCAAATATAGCCTTTTTAAAACAATTTTTTTTCTCCCAATGCAAGACTGTGGGTTTCAAAATGCAACAGAAATTGCAAGAGGACTTGAAACTTGTAGTATGCAACACTGACATGAAGTCAGAGGCAGTAGGAGAGAGACATGAGCAAATCAGACTGAGTCTATCACCTTCCACAGGTGCTGAGGGCTCCTCTGACATCTTACTAGAAGGAACTGCTGGCCACAACATTAATACAGTGGTACATGTACTTTAAATTTAAGATCTCACCCCAAAAAACTGAAAACTACATGTCTTAACAGAGAGGGACTCTTAGTTAAAACAGAGCTAAATTCAGTGACAATATAAAGAACAAATCTGAGAAAATATCAGGTGTTAATTAATGAAGAGGGAATGTTCAATGGAGGGTCTTGAAACACAGGTTTCCTTGTACATTACACTCTGAACACATATGATGAACATCCTGACTTTTAATGAACATCCTGACTTTTGATGTAGAGTAAAAGATTGGGTACTACGTCCATACCTCATGTGAGAACAATTATAACATACAGAAAGAAACCTCGAGACAAGGAATGTAACCATCTTGTATTCAGTAGCTACATACGGTACATGTATTTGTTTTATTTTCAAAAATGGAGTCTATTGAGATAAACCTATACACACAAAAAAGCTAATAATAATGTTTACCAGCTTTCTTTCAGGAAAAAGACACCCCAGAAATGAAGACAAAGGGGAGGGTACGAGTATCTACTCTCAAGAAAAATTTGCTGCACCCCCCAAAAAACCCAACAACTCACCTTTCTTAAGTTGGCAGCTCGCGCCGCCTCAGAGGCCATGATGTGCGCTGTTCCTGCCATCACCTCCTTGACCAGAGCATGGGGCAGGCGGACCGCCACGGAGTCGATGGACTCCAGCTGGTCCACCGTGGCCGTGCGCACTGTCAGCTGCTTGGGGACGCTGCCCTTGAAGTCGTCCCCGCTTAACACCATGTGGTCATCTGGTAAAGAGATTCATATGATATGCAAAAGAATGAGGTTGAAATTTGACATAAGGTAATGTCATTTTTCTCTGAAGATAATGTACAGATTACTTTATTGACTGTATTTAAGTGGATTTTTTTTAAGATTTGTGCTGAACAGTTCAGGTACAAAATATACATCTTCTTCAAACTGAAGTATAAAATCTAGATAAACCCTGAAACAGCTAAGATAAGAAAAGATATGTTCTTCAAACAGTTTATGAAGTATAAAATCACAAGAATCCATGTACGTTTAGGATGTGAAAGATTCAACCTCAACCATGGTTAGTTAACATGAGGGGCATTTTAAGGAGATTATAAGACATGAATCATCTGCACAAACAGTCAAGTCAATTAACCCAAGTTTTCAGTCAACTGATTTTCTTTCCTGCCTTTTACAACATCACAGATTTGCTAGAACACCAGGAAATAAAAGAAAACAATAACTTCTCCCTCACCCGTCTATTCACCCAAATCTACACAAATAAACACAGCAATATTTTGATGAGGAGAAAAAACAAAATCAGACACAGACCCCATACAAGCTAATATTACAAACTGAACTCACTGGTAGGCCCCTTGACCTCTTTGATTCTTCTCCCGTCAGCATAGACGACGTAACCCGTGACAACAGCACCATTAGAAAACCCTGAAGAGTTGATAGTGACCGGCAGCCATGTAAGGAGTAGAGTTCCCTCCCTTGGACCAGCCTCTACCTGAACGTTGAGCGGTGGATCAGGAACACCTGTTACATGCAGTACCAGTTCATTGGTTAATTCTGCTTAGATGATTGGAATGAATGAACATATACTGTATGAGTTGAAGCATATAGCAAAACGTCTGTGACTCACCACACAGTTTGGCTTGTTATTCACAAATCGTCTGGCACTTTACAAACAACTGCATATTTGCTTTTTACAGAATTCTGTCAAAAGGAAAATTTGCAGTATATACTCAACATCTCCAAATACAGACCACAGATATTAAATCACACAACAGATTTTGTAACTAAACATTCATCTTTTGTATCATCTTGAGTTAAATTACTTTCTCTTCCACCTCAGCTGATCAAGCTATTATATAATACAGGAATACAATTTATCTGAAGTTATTTTATCAGTATAATTATGTGATTGTGAATTATACAACCTAGCACAACTATTACTGCAAAGAAAAAAATCTGAACAAAGTTGAAAAAAAAAATATGGGGGTTTCTTACAAATTAAGTTAGAGGGGAGTATTGCAGATGAAAGAATAGAGGATCATTAACTTTTCAAAAGAAAAAAAAATATATTTGAGAGTTGTCTCCAAATACTTACTCCCACCAACAAGTGTTTTGAACTCTATATTACAAGAGACTTTGTCTTGACTCCATTTGTGTCGCTCCCCATACGTGCCAGACGCAGGTTTGGTTGCTATGGTAACACGATATACTGAGGCAGGGTCCAGCCCTAGAAGAAACACAAACAAAATCATGTCAAGAACATGTATCACTACAGAGAGGAGATGAAACTCGTGAATTAATTGCTGATGAATTCTCGGATTGAATATTGAGATATTCTGTGTAGATATTTTCATCTCTGTGCTTCCTTTTTCTTGAAGATTGAGAGAGAGAGAGAGAGAGAGAGAGAGAGAGAGAGAGAGAGAGAGAGAGAGAGAGAGAGAGAGAGAGAGAGAGAGAGAGAGAGAGAGAGAGAGAGAGAGAGAGGGGAGAGAGAGAGAGAGAGAGAGAGAGAGAGAGAGAGAGAGAGAGAGAGAGAGAGAGAGAGAGAGAGAGAGAGAGAAATAAAACAGAGGAACCATACAACAAAAATTCAGTCTCAACAAACATTAAGTCCTCACAACAGAGCAAGACTTTCATACCTGACAGCGTGTGTTGACATACACCGGGTTTGACGACCTTGAGCTCTCGCCCATTGAGCAGAATGGCGTGGGGACAGTTGCTGTTGCCGGGTGTCCAGTGGATGCATGCCGAGCTCTGCGTGACATTGCGCACACCAAGGTCAGAAGGCACAGGCAACACGTCTCGACCAATCAGCATGGTGCACTGGCTGTCCTTGGACTGACCTTGGTTGCTCAGGCAACGTACACTGACTCGGTGGTTCTGTTGCAGCAAAGAAAATATCACCTTTCAATGAAATTCACATGTTTTTCTTCAGACGAAGAGCAAGGTTAATGAGTGCAGATTATGCTGAACGACTTTCAGCTCTGCTGCAAAACAAATACTACATCTTTCATCAGGAACAAACTCCTCGCATCTTCCCATACAGATGTTGTGTTAACTTGCATGGCCTTCAGCTGCAAAAATATTCATTATGCATGGTTTTACCTTTCTAAATCACAACAGACAGTCAGAAAGTCACACACACAAATCTAAAACACACACACACACACACACCCTTGAAAAACAGCAGCATTATGACAAGACAAAACACACAGATCTTACATTACTCTGCGAAACAAACAAAATTTAACACAATTAAATTACCAGGTTAGCATCCACATCTTCCAGCAAGGCTTTCGTCCTCTCGCTTCCTTTCAGGGTGGTTTTCAAGTTGCCGTCCAAATAGATGTGGTAGGCCTGGATAGCGCTGGGATCAAGGCCATGTGGAGGTCGCCAGCTGATCAGCACGCTATTTGTCAACTGTCGCTCTAACACCAAGTGCTCGGGATGAGGTACCTCTGGAAACATAAACAAAATATTGAGATCAGTAACAGGCAATGTATCAGTTGAACATTGGATTTTCCTTCTATGAGCCATATGAGTCAGTGCCAATTAAAACTCATATTTAGGTGGCTGGCCGAGACTATACAAAATAGTGCATATTTTTGTGCACTCAATATCGTACGTAAAAAATAAAAGGAATCATACTTCAAATGGATCGATACACGAATGTTATTCGTATTCTTGACCAAAATATGACATTTAACACATATCTTGACAGTCATAGTTCACCTTGACTGGAGAACAATGTGTGTAAATTGTTTTATTTCGGGCAAAAATACAAATAACGTACAATGTATATTACTTTTACAACAGAACATACACTAGACAGAATCTGCAGGCCTGAACAAGATATTCACATTTTGTACAAAGCACAACACTCACAATGATGCAACGATCATTTAAGATCTCTTATATGGATGGTTCAAAAACAGAATAAGACATTTGAAGACTATAACTGTGCACCTACCGTATGAGTTGTTATTGTTGTTGAGTATGTTCTTGTTGAATTGACCGTTGATACCATAGTTCTGGTCAGTCATGTCTTCATTGTCACTGTCCAGGGGACTGGGCCCTGGCTCTGTGGCAAAACAGAGAAACAAAAGGGTTGCATTAAAACAACTCAAAGAGAAGACGAAATGTTCATGTAGCATTGAAACCCTAATCCCACTGGCAGACATACACACCAAAATTTCACAAAATTCTGCCTATCATTTCTCCAAGAATACAAAATCGATCCGGAGTAAGTAGCTATGACAATGGAACCCTCCTTTTTAAACATAAACAAATCTGACAAAATCAGGTCTTAAAAGGATGGAGTCTTAAAATGGAGGTAAATTTACAGACATTATAAACAGAAAATCTGAAGAAAAAAACACAGGATCTTTAAAACCAGGGCCAGGCATCAAATCTTAAAGAACCCTTTGCAAGTTTCATTACTCGGGCAGCTAAAATGCAAAGTCTGCCACTGAGGCTGTGAGTTAAAAAAGAAAATTGCAGATACAACGGTACTGCACTGAAATGATAATCTCTGGACCAGTCAAAAGTGTCCTTACATCGCAGATGGCCCACCATGACAGGTATATTTTGGTCAAAATAATCAACAGACAACGGGATTACAGCGTCCTTTATAAGGAGGTGCCCTCTCGTCAGAGGGGCCTCACACTATGTCAGCTTACTTGCGCTAGTGTTGCTGTCATCAGTACTGCCTGTGAGTGCCAATGCTGCATGGAAATCTGCCAGGTCTTCATCTGAAAACAAAACCATTTTCACTTGCTATCAACAAAGAGAAAACTATCACCCATATCTTAAGAAAAAACAGAAGAAAACAAAAAGAAGGAAAGGAGAAAAAGCAGAAATCTGTAAGAAAATAGAACACATAACAAGAAGAGCAAACGCTCGATCGAGTCACTTTCGCAGTTCTGAATATTATATGAGGCATCAGATGGACAGGAAGAAATTGCTATTCACAACACAATGCATACCTGAAGCATACCTGTGACCTTGAAAAAGGTCAAAGGTCACCAAAGCAGACGTCAAAGTGTAGAGGTCACTGGGAGTCACGTTCACATAAAATTTGAGCCCGGTCACTTTTATAGTTTCCGAGAAAAGCCCAACGTTAAGTTGTGTGTTGCCGAACAGAAAAGGCTAGTTATCTCCCTTGTTTTTCTGATAACGTTCGTAAAAGGCTACAGATGTAAATACTTTGATGTAAAGAATAATCCTACAAAGTTTCAATCACATCCGATGAACTTTGTCAAAGATATAAAATGTCTAATTTTTCCTTTGACGCTGACCTGTGACCTTGGAAAAGGTCAAAGGTCAACGAAACCATCGTTAAAGTGTAGAGGTCATTGGAGGTCACGACTAAACAAAATATGAGCCCGATCGCTTTGATAGTTTCCGAGAAAAGTCCAACGTTAAGGTGGTGTCTACGGACGGCCGGCCGGACGGCCGGCCGGACAGACTAACACTGACCGATTACATAGAGTCACATTTTCTCAAGTGACTCAAAAAACAATGAAACATTACCGCTGACATATCAATTATTTCATGTTTACCTTTTGTTTGGATATAACTCCACCAAAATTGCAAACTTAATGATGCCTGAATATGAAAACTAAAAGTAAAGTCAAAGCATGACCATATTGTGCATCCGAGTATTAGCCCATTAACCTGGTATTTCTATGTCCAATAGTAATTCAATGTCTACACATCATGTTGATGTTCAACAGTGTGGATCCATCTCATTTCATAGTTGCATTTTCATTTTCTCTTTGCTGATAAATACTAATGAAACTTACCTGAGACTTTTTCAATAAAGTTGGAGGGGACCAGCCCTCTTCTGCCTTCAATCAGCTCCCCCTCATAGAACCCATCCTGCACATCATGTATAGCCCATTTGAGAACAATCATGGTGACAGTGCATTATCTCCTCATTTCCCTATATCTCACACACACATATATATATATATATATATACATATATATATATTGTTTTAACCTAATTTCTTGGTTAAAAATTGTCTACATTTCTAAATTCTTTCTTGATAAATTTCGTTTCCACACTTTGACCTTAAGTCAAAGAGTTTCCCTTCACAGATGTCCTCTTGGGATTGTCAGAAGAGGGTAGTCTCCCATGCCAACAGAATCTACCACTCAGAGAGTGGTTTGCTTCTTGGTTGGATACCATTGGTTGACAACTTTCGCCATATCTACCATCAGACCACTGATGAGACACATTAGTGTCGAAACACCTGTCTGGTCACACCTGGCTGGTCACGGTAGTAAAACAATGGTCCTCCTCTAGCTCTGGACTAGTTTCCTCTGTTGATACTCTCTCCCCTCCGGTAGCAGATTCTCTTTGGAAACTGCATGGATCCCGTCCGAGGAGGGTCTGATTTCCCCAAAAGGGCTGTCTGTGAAGGGACACATTTTTTTGTTTCCTCTCACTTTTGCTCTGCTAAGAGATTTTAACAAATCTCAGAAGAAAGTCTCTTCTGACTTTCAATTGTTTCTTTCACAACTAATCTGATGTTTTATATATATGGATTATATGGGAATATGGATTGAGCGTTGTCGACAGTGACCTTCTAAAAATAGAAACGGGAATATGGATTGACGCCACACGAAGGAAGGGAGATAAACGCTGAAAACACTGGAGAAGATAAGGAAGAGTTACTGGGAATGGATCCAGAGAAAAACCAAAATCGGTTCAGTGCTGCGCGCTGAGAGCACGTGTTGAAATATCTCATCGAGCAGGTTGTGTCCGGGGTCTACCTGAATATGCCCACCAAATTTGAAACAGATCCATCCAGAACCTTGGGCATGCATCGCGGACACACACACACACAGACACAAGTCGTATATATATATATAGATAGATATATATATAATTGGCGTCTCGCAGAATTACACGCCCCTGAGGAAGGACTGGCAACAGGTCGAAAATTTGGGCTGCCACTTGACATTCTTTGTTTGGCTTTTCTTTTCCTTGATTTTGTTATATAGATATATATATATCTATATATATATACGACTAGTGTCTGTCTGTCTGTCTGTCTGTCTGTCTGTCTGTCTGTCTGTTCGCGATGCACGGCCAAAGTTCTCGGTGGATTTTTTCAAATTTGGACACCGTATTCAGCTACACCCCGGACACAACCTCATCGATGAGATATTTCAACACGTGCTCTCAGCGCGCAGCGCTGAACCGATTTTGGTTTCCACCTGAGCTACCCGGGCCCCCATACCGACACACCAAAGCCGCTAGACCACATCACAACGCCAAAGTTCTCGGTGGATCTTTTTCAAATTTGGACACCGTATTCAGCTACACCCCGGACACAATATCATCGATGAGATATTTCAACACGTGCTCTCAGCGCGCAGCGCTGAACCGAACCGATTTTGGTTTTTCTGTTCATTTCACCATTCCCAGTAACTCTTCCTTATCTTCTCCAGTGTTTTGCGTTTATCTCCCTTCCTTCGTGTGGCTTCAATCCATATTCCCGTTACTACGTTACTATTTTTAGAATGTCACTGCGCTGTCCAGAACGCTTCCCTTGCACCCGTAAGTTGTTCTTACTGTCAAAGTGAAAAGGTCAAATCAATTTATAGCCACGCGAAAAATACATTGTCACCTATCTCTATATATTTATAGATATACATATACATATATATATACGGCTTCTCTGTGTGTGTGTGTGTTTGTGTGTGTGTGTGGGCAAAACCTGTGGATTGTAGAGTTCTGTTTGTGATGGGGTCTAGCGGCTTTTGTCTGTCTGTATGTTCTGGCATTTGAGAAGCCACAACAGATAATATAGGGCTAAGAAATAAGCTCTAAAATTCTCAATCCCGTTTGACAGGACTTCGCCTTCAAAGATGATTGTGTAACTCTTCCATATCTTCTCCAGTGTTTTGCGTTTATCTCCCTTCCTTCGTGTGGCTTCAATCCATATTCCCGTTACTACGTTACTATTTTTAGAATGTCACTGCGCTGTCCAGAACGCTTCCCTTGCACCCGTAAGTTGTTCTTACTGTCAAAGTGAAAAGGTCGAATCAATTTATAGCCACGCAAAAAATACACTGTCACCTATCTCTATATATTTATAGATATACATATACATTTATATATACGGCTTCTGTGTGTGTGTGTGTGTGTTTGTGTGTGTGTGTGGGCAAAACCTGTGGATTGTAGAGTTCTGTTTGTGATGGGGTCTAGCGGCTTTTGTCTGTCTGTATGTTCTGGCATTTGAGAAGCCACAACAGATAATATAGGGCTAAGAAATAAGCTCTAAAATTCTCAATCCCGTTTGACAGGACTTCGCCTTCAAAGATGATTGTGGTGAACCGCCACGCTGTCTGTCTCTGTCTCGCGATTCACCCCGGCAAAGCCGGGTATTCCTCTAGTATATATATATATATATATATATATATATATATATATATATATATATAGAGAGAGAGAGAGAGAGAGAGAGAGAGAGAGAGAGAGAGAGAGGGAGACAAAGAGAGACAGAGGGGGGATGGAGGGAGAGAGAGAGGGGGGGGGGGAAGGAGCGAGTAGGAGGAAGAGAGATAGACAAAATGACAGAGAGACAGAGAGGGAGACACAGACAGACAGACACACAGACAGACAGACAGACAGACAGACAAAGACCAGACCAGACAGTCAGACAATTAAATAGACACATATATAAGCAAGCTAGGTTTTAAAGAGGGGGAAGTCTGAAATTCTTTAATTGGTAAAAATCATGAGTGAATTTACTTCACAGCTTTAATCTGACCTCATCCATGTCCCCCAGGACGAGGACATAGTCCCCGGCGTTGAGCTGCAGCTCGGCCTCGGGGTTCTCATTGGGCGAGTACTCGAATGGGTTGTAGGAGTACTTGGCAACGTACACCTGGATAGGGCCTCGGTTGGCCAGCGCCGACAGTCGACTGTCGTTCAGCAACCCCAGCTCACTCTGAAAATCATAGTCAGATTTACCTCTTTTGTTACCTCTTAATGCTGTCTACCGTTGATAAAAATCATAGTCACAACCTTTTTAGTTACCTCTTAATGCTATCTGCGGTTTATAAAAATCACATTCCCAACCTTTTTAGTTACCTCTTACTGCTGTCTACCATTTATAAAAATCACATTCCCAACCTTTTTAGTTACCTCTTACTGCTGTCTACCATTTATAAAAATCACATTCCCAACCTTTTTAATAACCTCTTACTGGTGTCTACCGTCTATAAAAATCACATTCCCAACCTTTTTAGTTACCTCTTACTGCTGTCTACCATTTATAAAAATCACATTCCCAACCTTTTTAATAACCTCTTACTGGTGTCTACCGTCTATAAAAATCACATTCCCAACCTTTTTAATAACCTCTTACTGGTGTCTACCGTCTATAAAAATCATAGTCACAACCTTTTTAATAACCTCTTACTGGTGTCTACCGTCTATAAAAATCACACTCACAACCTTTTTAATAACCTCTTACTGGTGTCTACCGTCTATAAAAATCACACTCACAACCTTTTTGGTTACCTCTTACTGCTGTCTACCATTTTTAAAAATCATAGTCACAACCTTTTTAGAAACCTCTTAATGCTGTATCTTCTCACAACCTCTTTAGTTACCTCTTAATGCTGTATAACAATCTTCTCACAACCTCTTTAGTTACCTCTTAATGCTGTATAAAAAATCTTCTCACAACCTCTTTAGTTACCTCTTAATGCTGTATAAACAATCTTCTCACAACCTCTTTAGTTACCTCTTAATGCTGTATAAACAATCTTCTCACAACCTCTTTAGTTACCTCTTTATGCTGTATACATGTACCTTTAATCACATCTTTAGCCCTCAACTGGCAAACTAAGAGATGCATTAAAAATTCTCCTATAAGACTTTAGGCAAGCTTGTGTGTGTATGTCTTATGTCTGTCTGCTTGTCTTATCCTCCTATCTGTCTGTCACCCTGTCCAATCTTATGGGTGTAGGGGTGTTGTGTATTTTAGTGACTTTTGATTATTGTTGGGTGGAACTTCAAGAATAATCTATTATTTGTATTATTATCTAAGAGTATAATATAAATGATACCACCACCATCATTACCCCCCCCTCTCTCTCTCTCTCTCTCTCTCTCTCTCTCTCTCTCTATCTCTCTCTCTCTCTCTCTCTCTCTCTTTCTTTCTTTTTATCAGTATTGTAATCTGCATGTAATGTTATGCTCCGGCCTTATTATACTGAGTAGGCGCACGGTATGTTATATGTCCGTCTGTCTGTTATGTCCTAATGTTGTATATATATGTCTTGTATACTTGCCATTTACATATTCATTATAAATGTTGAAGGATGAATGATGATACATTGTAGACGGATGCATGTTATTGATTAAAAGCCCCACAATGATGTGCTTGGCAAAAAAAAAAAAAAAAAAAAAAAAAAAATCCTCCCCTGTACTGTAAACTTTGTTGTCAATCATGACAGATGCAATAATTTTCATAATTGATACCTGTGTCCACTGAAGCAAACAAAACAAAAGGGAGGGAGAGGAAAGAGAGCGAGGGGGAGAGAGGGAGGGAGGGAGAGAGCACTGAAGATCGAGAGATAGGGATGGACAAGGGCGGGAGAGAGAGAGAGAGAGAGAGAGAGAGAGAGAGAGAGAGAGAGAGAGAGAGAGAGAGAGAGAGAGAGAGAGAGAGAGAGAGAGAGAGAGAGAGAGAGAGAGAGAGAGAGATGTGTGCAAACAAAAGCACTTATCCCATGTTAAAAAAAAATTTGAACGGGTCTGTCTGGTGTAGTTGACTATATTATGGTTTACACAGGAAGGACGGTATCTTTTATTAAAAAACCCACACAAAAACAACAACAAACAAACACCAGTTAACATAGTCACCACTGTAACTGCTTACAGTGACACAATCAAAACCAGGGCAGCAACATCGGCCACCACTGCTCGCTCCATGTTCTTATCACACCACACACCGAAGTGTGAGTCTACACTCATCGTCTAGCACAACAGCTTCCCATGCCACAGTAGCATTATAAAGACACGCTTTCAGCTACCCTCTGGCTCTCAGCGAAACGTCGCACTTGTGCAAAAGTAGGGCAAGACGGTTGGAGTGTGGACGAAGAGGGTAAGAGCAAGAATTACAGACATGCCCATGATAGATGGATCCCTAAAGTTAACAATCCGTGATTTCATAAAGCTATGGTGATAAAAGATTAGCCCCTGAAATAAATCAAAGCCACGGGACAATCAGCCAAATGTACTACGTATACGTGCTCTGCTCGTGTTCAGAGCTCAAAACAAATTTTGCAACTTAAGGCAAAAGTGACCACACGAACAGTCTTTCTTGAGATCTTCTGATGAATATACTTTACAACAAGTGCATGTGAGTTAATTTTCCGTCAACCAGTTGGCGCAGCCTTGTCTGGGCTGTGTTTGTTAAATGTACACAGGGCTCTCATTTTACGTGTCGCTCATACTGTCATTTTGAGGAATATGAGCAAGGTCACTATCGCCTTAAAATGTCATCTCCCGACTTTACGGTGGCCTGTTTTCATTTGTAAACCTTATTTGAAAAACTGTTGTGATACAGCCGGAATAACAAACAAACAAGACGGATAACAACATCGAATAGATAAGAGACTTACCCTGGGATCCCTATGGCTCTCCATTCCGGAATCTTCCGGTTCTGCAACATAACAACAACACAGGTTCTTCATGGTGACTCCAACACAGCGCTCTCTATACACACAACCATTCACTGCCAGTCAGTCAACGTTGACACTCAGCAGCCTAAGCGCTGACCATGGCAAAGCTTCTGTTCACTTTTGGCCATTGCAAGTCATTCTTGCGTCCAATACTGAAAGCTCTTCTGCTGTTCAAGGTGAAAATCGACTGTTTTAGGCTAGATATATTTCACAGTTCTAGGAGACCAATATTCCACTGATCTAGTCGAAATGTATTCCACTGTCATAGGCGAGAGATATTCCACAGTTCTAGGCGAGATGTATACCACTGTCATAGGCTAGATATATTTCACAGTTCTAGGTGAGATGTATTCCACTGTTCTATAGGCGAGATATATTCCACAGTTCTGGGCGAGATATAATCCAATGTCCTGGCCAAGATACATTCCACTGTCCTTGGCGAGCTATGTTCCACTGTTCTGTGCAAAGTTGGACAGTTCTACGTCAGTGAAGTTCGCGGAAAATGTCACAGTCTGTATCCTCGTTACGTCACTCATTTCCAGTCATGTGTGTGTCCAGAGAATACATGAGTGGTCTTGTAAGCAAAACTGGACTCAAACCACAGGCCTTAGTCAAACTGTTCCAGGGATTGTCCCCGATCTGCACCAACGCTGGCTGAGCTGAGATACCTGCCTACCTGTTCACACTGAGAAAGTTACCAGACGCTTTTCCCTGTCTCTATGACAACCGCAGTATCTCCACACACCTTTTCTTTTAAATCACAAAACTGTCTGTAGAATGTTACGCCACAATCTTACACGTTCCTAACTTCGCAACTC
The DNA here is from genome assembly GCF_037325665.1 of Littorina saxatilis. NCBI lineage: Eukaryota > Metazoa > Mollusca > Gastropoda > Littorinimorpha > Littorinidae > Littorina > Littorina saxatilis. Next base: position 36,490,927 of record NC_090253.1, on the reverse strand, counting down.
AACCCTATTCAGCAACAAGATTTAAATCGCATCTTCCGACACTTACTACATACATACACCAGGACGGACATATAGCTTCAGCATCAGTCACATTTTGCCCATGTACTTTTCCTGTTACACCATCACTGCATTTCCGTTATTCGAATGGTATTCAAATCCCAACAACAAAATTTGCTCATCGTGCGCAGTATAAGAAGCTGTAATCCCAAACGTGGTTTGAGGCACACATGAAACGCAAGCACACACTGCCACACCAAATCAGTCATGCTACTTTTGATTAAACACAGGAGTTTATGTGTGCTGAAAATCGACACTCTGTATGTAATACACCCCTGGCGTTAAAAACACACTGCAAATCTCGCCAAGCTAGCAACAAAAGCTAGCCATATTAGTGGCATTCTGTGAGTGATTATAGAAGGTTATTTTTCATGTACCAATAATTGATCCAATCTACGGCCCTAATTCCGTGGTGCGCGAGACAAATGAGCTAATTATTCACGAATGCCACACACACACGTCCGAAGTGTGTCGCAGATTTGCATCACGGGCGGTTGAGGCGCTGCCTTGATGTATACAGCATGCACGTTCCAATAATTATGTGTGATGAAAGGGAAAACCAGGTTGCATTCTCGATGCTGTCACGGTTGACGTTACATGCTTTTGACTTTGTTTGTTTGCTCTCTCAGTCACGACCAGTCTCTTTCACCTTGTTATGGGGGCCAGGAGGCCCCCATTCTATACGGATAGTTTCGAGGTTGACCATGGGCAGCGCCATTTTGTTGTGAAATACGTCATCAGTTTGTGTACACAGGAAGTTGTGACATCCGTCACCCTATGGGAGGCGTGAAGGCAACATTGTTCATCAGTAGAAAGTTGTGAAATCCGTCACCCTATGGGAGGTGTGAAGGCAAAATTGGTCATCACTGAGTTTGAAGTTGTGAAATACGTCACTCTATGGGAGGGGTGACGGCAAAATTGTTCAACAAAAATATCATAGGCCGACCTGTGCAGGGTTAACCGCAACAAACTCAAACCATTCATACTACCCTGCATTTGAGTGACTTATATACCAACATTTTTATGTCTTATTTTCAGCACAGGTGTAGGAAAAATCATGAACCAAAATGTTATTTATTTTGTAATTTAACATTTGTTTTACAAATTTGACCATGGTCTTTCAAACATACAGTGACATTAAACATTGTTATGTTAAACAAAAAGAAGAAAAAGAAAAGCTTTTGTGCACAAATCAGAAAATACATTGTACATTTTACCTACAGGCCAAACAAGAGATCCAAGCAAGTTGCACTGATCTAAAAATATATATCAATGGCAAGTTGTCAAAAACAGGCGCTTGCATTTGGATGTGTCCAATGATAGTAGGTTTGGTTGTGATCAATCAGAATAATGTAGGAATAAAAATATATGACAGTTTGGTATGATGACATGTAATTCACATATGCTGAAATATAAAATCATACATCATATAATATTAATATGGCTGTTGCCATGACCATGAACCCCAAGAAAGGTTTAATGTTATGTAAATCAAAATACCAAAATCAAGCACCTATTAATCTGGTCTACGGCGCGGGAAGATTGAGGCCTTCGTAAACGTTCAACGTTGGCCAATAATGATTTTAACAATGTTGTGTCGTTTTGTATTATGTTGTATTTTGTTGATCAATTGATAAATATGTCTTCCCAACATATTACAAATCAAACAGAAATAAAGTCTTAGAGAACTACAATAATTATTGTTGCCATCAAAACCTTGCAAGGCCTCAACCGTTCTCACGAGATCAGTTACATTTTTTTTCTCTCTCTCTCTCTCTCTCTCTCTCTCTCTCTCTCTCTCTCTCTCTCTCTCTCTCTCTCTCTCTCTCTCTCTGTATGTATGTCTTTGTCTGTGTCTCCCTCTGAGTCTCTCCGCTTCTGTCTTTCTATGTCTGTCTCTGTCTATGTGTGTGTGTGTGTGTGTGTGTCTCTCTCTCTCTCTCTCTCTCTCTCGCTCTCGCTTTCTCTCTCTCTCATCTGACTCTTGGCACACAGGTCAAAGCAGAGGTTAACTTGAGTGCACGTGTACCTAGGAGGGGGGTGATTTCTTGAATTAGCTGAGGGCGGAAGGAAATCGCTCACCTTCCACGTCCAAAACGTAGTGATATTGACACGCCAGATTAGTGCGGTAGCGTATTGTGCAAAGCAGGAAAGCGCGCTTTTCTGCCGGTATTCTTGTTAACTTCGCAATTTCCGGAAAACATCCACTTTCACTTTGAGACTGTTCTGTTTACATTCGACACTATCAAAACCACTTTGCAATACTGAAATAATTTTTTCTGTGTTCGAAAGCTACAGCCAATCGTTATTATGTCCCCTTAGGTACAGTTTTATAACATTATTGGCACATGTAAACAATAGGAATTAATTAATGAACGCTACGAAAAGGGCAGCCTTTAACCTCCCTGTTGTCACTCAGCATTTTTTTAAAATTTTTATTCTCATCCACACTTTCAGCACTTCCCCCACTTGCGTCCCTATCTCAGATGTAATTTGTAAATGACGTTTTCAGCCTTCAATCCACTATTTAACATAGTAAGTCAAGCTTTTCAAACCTTATTAATGATTGCTTTGATGTTTTGCTGATGTTCAGTTTATTATTTAATAAAGATCTCATGGTTCAAAATTTCATATTGTTTTTTTCAAAAACGTGCGTGTGTTCCATTTCAAACTAACCTCACTGATGTGAACTCCATTATTACTGTCACATCTGTTTTACAAATTACACCCATAATCCAAACCAACGCGCAAACACACACACACACCACAACTACACACACATGTACTCGTTACCATTAGCCAACGCTCGTCACAACACTGTCAGTCTCAAGTCTAAATAATAATAGTATAAATCATAACTAATTTTCTTCACATCATCATAGACATAATGTTGCTTCACATGTTCTTTGTACAATCGTTGGTTTTCACAATAAATATTGCATTACTGCAATTGTCTTCTTTTTCTTTAACAATATCTTTCCAAAAACAAAACTCAAAGCCCACACAAGCTATTGCAACCTACTCCTATCTCTGGTCTCTCTTCCTGGGTACAATGGTACCTAAGACTTACATTCAAATGCTTACATTTCCATGCTACCCACATTGTCAAAATACCAATAATTATTCAAAACAAATGTTAACTACTACGTAACTTCATTTCAGACCCACACCCATTATTATACACACATTTCACATTTAAACCATTAGTCGGCCCCCTGTCGATATTTATCGACTAAGTTCCTTGTCTCTCTCTATCCTTACCTTTCGCCTCTCTCTCTCAACACACACACACACACACACACACACACACACACACACACACACACACACACACACACACACACACACACACACACACACACACACACATACCCACACACACACACACACAAGGTTAACACGCTATTATCAAAGGAACACATGCTGCTTGGGTGACATAAGTATGAGGGTGACGGTGGGGGAAATGGAAACCGTTATTTATTCAACCTTTCGATCAAATCGCAAATCATTATTTTGTCTATTCGCGGAGCAGAAAATCTCAGCAATACCATCGAGAGGTTAAAAAAAAAAATAATAACAATCAAATCGAATTTGACACCTACCCTGAGAATCGTACCGGCCTAATTAACCCCGTCAAAGGTCAGTGATGTCATCCGGTCAGTTCATTATTAAACACACAGCCAGAGCACGTGCCAAACCGCAAGGTATAAAATCTACTTGACTGTTAAGGCAGCCCTTAAACTGAGCACGAAGTCACTCTACCGAAAATTCAGTGCCAAAGCTTCGTAGCGCGAGCTTCGTGGGGTAGACTTCGCGAAGTCAACTTCTCCCAATTAATTACAGACTTTACGCTCAACGCAATAAAAACAAGCAAAATTGGTTGATTAAAATCAACATGGCCGAAGCAATGTTTTCATAAAAGAAGCGGTATTGTACGAGCACATGTTGAATTTGGGTTACATATGTTGCAGAGTATTTGAAAATCCGTAGGCATAAAAACATGCGAAGAAGAGTGATAGGTCCCTGTTGTGAATATAGTCAAGTGGATAAATTGATTACTTATGTTTCACACTAGTTTTGCTGTTACAGAGAGGAGACGGTTTGGCGGTCATGGGTTGTAGGTTATGTAACTTTAAGAGCAAGGCGCATGGTGCATGTTCTTGTGATCGTTTTTGGTGAAAGCGTCATGAAGAGGGTGTTACAAATACAATGTAAATTTTGTTTTTGATGTTTGGTCTTCGTTGTGGTGGTTGTAAGATTGTGATGTGCTTAACTAACGAGATACAATGCTATTTGGGACATGGTAATAATTGGTTGCCGGTATGGACGATATTCTGTGCTGTTACGGTTTGAGATTGTTAAAACTTCTCTCGAAGAACAAAATGGGTTCGGTGGATTTGTCACATGTTGAAGGGCCCCATACGGGTTTAAAGAGATAAGCTACTGTCGTGTTTTTTCCAAACCTAGTGCACTACCGTTCTCACGAGATAAGTTACTTCTGTTTTGTTCCGTTTTTTTCCAATTGACACCATGTATGACAGATGAAACAGAAAAAGCCTGTTGTGAAAATACACAAAGTAGGAGGAAAACACGAAACAAAACAAAAGTAACTGATCTCATGAGAACGGCAAACAACGACACCGTCATGTTCACCGCCCTCAGCTAATTGAAGAAAGACGTCCTCGACAAATAGTAGAGCATAGTGCAATTTCAGAGAGAGAGAGAGAGAGAGAGAGAGAGAGAGAGAGAGAGAGAGAGAGAGAGAGAGAGAGAGAGAGAGAGAGAGAGAGAGCGAGAGCGATGGAGAGCGAGAGAGAGACACACACACACACACACACATACACAGAGATAGAAAGACAGAAGCGGAGAGACTCAGAGGGAGACACAGACAAAGACATAGTCATACATACAGAGAGAGAGAGAGAGAGAGAGAGAGAGAGAGAGAGAGAGAGAGAGAGAGAGAGAGAGAGAGAGAGAGAGAGAGAGAAAACTGTAACTGATCTCGTGAACGGTAACAAAACGAGACATGTCACCTCTCCGAATGCATTGCAATAGATGACCGTTCCTGCGGCCATCAAAAAAGGCTTCCTTTTATTCTTCTCTCTTACTGCCACTGCTAGGCATCCATGTTTCCTCAGCACCTCCGGTCCGTGACGTGTTTCTCCTTATTATTTACTTGGTCAGCTGGATGAGAAGGGAGAGGAGCTCGAGGCTGTGTGTGGGTTGGCTGAAGAGGGGGGGGGGGGGGGAAGGTCAGCTAAGTCAGGAGCGTGTGGGGGATTGTTATCAAAGAGAAAATATAAGTGGCAATTAAGTCCCGTCGACCCTTCAAAACATTTTAGTGTCTTCGGTTAACTACTTCAACGCCTTTCAAGTACATAGTATCGACTTCAGCGCAGAGAATAAAGAAATCTTGCTGGAAAACTGTATAGTTTGATAATTCTCCCACACACAAAAACCGGCAGTCTGGCAGACAGAGAAACAGCCAGAAAGAACGAAGGATGAACTAACGAAGACTCATCGTGAAATCCCAATGGCAATGGCTATACGTCTTGCAACGGGCAAACTCACATCTCCTTCTTTTGCTCCTAGTCTCAGTCTCTCTAGATCTCTCTCTTTCTCCGAGTATCTCTCTCTCTCTCTCTCTCTCGCTCTCCGAGTCTCTCTCTCACCCCTCCTCTTTCTCTCGCTCTCCGATCTGTCTCTCCAGAGTTACTCTCTCCCAAAAGAGTTGCTCTCTCTCTCTCTCTCTCTCTCTCTCTCTCTCCCCCTCTCTCTCTTTCTGTAATGTGCGCGCGAGCGCGTGTATACATTCATTATTTCCAGGTCATACGGCTCACCGACCATCTTGTCAGCTTTTTGTTGTTGTGACTTTTGCCACCAACCATACGATTTTGCTTACTTAAATGTTTCTTGTGTCTTCCTCATTTCACGATTACTCTTATTTCTTGCTTTTCCAAAAAGACAATTTTCTGCCCTTCCGCCTTTTGAAAAATCATCCCTTCAAAACTGGAGCGCATGCAAATAATTTGTCTCCCCTAAATGTGGCGGCGAGGCAGCAATATCTCCACAGGGTGATAGCAGCAGCCATTTCCCCCTCCGCATGACAAATCTGAGCTGCCCAATTTACTCGTTTTTGTTATGATTCTTAGTGAGGAATATATATATATATGTGTGTGTGTGTGTGTGTGTGTGTGTGTGTGAGTGAGAGAGAGAGAGAGTATGTGTGTGTGTGTGTGTGTGTGTGTGTGTGGGGGGGGGGGGGGGGGTAGAGAGGGAGGGACATATCGAGTGGGGGTTGGGGAGAGGGAGGTGGGGAAAGACGAGGAAAGGTGAGGGCAAGTTGGTTTGTTTTCTGCCGACGCATGTCAACTTCCTACCCACGAGACCCTGACGCTTTAAAGAGACAGTTTCTGCCTGTAACTGTGTAAGTCTTTTCACACTGACCGACGATCGAAACCAAAAGTAATTGTTTTTATGATAATTAAATATGTAATGACCCAAACATCTTTTGGGAAACCTACGGTACAAGCGGAAAAATAATGTTATACTGGGTATTTCATATACTGTGATCGTATATCGCTTTCAAAACTACACACGTCAGTCACTTCCGGTCATTTTTACGTCCCAATGAAAATTCTCCTCCTTTTAAAAGCACAAACTAACAGCCCCCGCTCCTCAGTCTCTCTTTCACCCACACACACACGTCACCATCATCACCACTCTTCCCCTCCTCCTCCTCCTCTCTTTGTTTGTCCCCCAGCTTCTCACAGTCCTATCTTTCTCATTTCTCAAACTGAGATGACAAGGACGTGAAAAATGGCGGCTTTGATGAGCGCATTTTCCTGCCAAAAACGACACTCCACGCAGTCACCAGGCAACAGGGGGCGCCACGAGTGATCCGGGCACTCAACATGCAGACATTGAAGTCTCGAGTGCCCTGCTGCCGGCACGTCAAGCGACGCTATCACTGTGTTCTCTCTCCTCTTCTCGTTCTTTAAGGGTCTTCATTTTTATATTTAGTCAAGTTTTGACTAAATATTTTAACATCGAGGGGGAATCGAAACGAGGGTCGTGGTGTATGTGCGTGTGTGTGTGTGTGTGTGTGTGTGTGTGTGTGTGTGTGTGTCTGTGTGTGTGTGTGTGTGTGTGTGTGTAGAGCGATTCAGACTAAACTACTGGACCGATCTTTATGAAATTTGACATGAGAGTTCCTGGGTATGAAATCCTCGAACGTTTTTTTCATTTTTTTGATAAATGTCTTTGATGACGTCATATCCGGCTTTTCGTGAAAGTTGAGGCGGCACTGTCACGCCCTCATTTTTCAACCAAATTGGTTGAAATTTTGGTCAAGTAATCTTCGACGAAGCCCGGACTTCGGTATTGCATTTCAGCTTGGTGGCTTAAAAATTAATTAATGACTTTGGTCATTAAAAATCTGAAAATTGTCAAAAAAAATAAAAATTTATAAAACGATCCAAATTTACGTTTATCTTATTCTCCATCATTTGCTGATTCCAAAAACATATAAATATGTTATATTTGGATTAAAAACAAGCTCTGAAAATTAAATATATAAAAATTATTATCAAAATTTTTTTTTCGAAATCAATTTAAAAACACTTTCATCTTATTCCTTGTCGGTTCCTGATTCCAAAAACATATACATATGATATGTTTGGATTAAAAACACGCTCAGAAAGTTAAAACGAAGAGAGGTACAGAAAAGCGTGCTATCCTTCTCAGCGCAACGAATACCCCGCTCTTCTTGTCAATTCCACGGGCACTGCCTTTGCCACGGGCGGTGGAGTGACGATGCTACGAGTATACGGTCTTGCTGCGTTGCGTTGCGTTCAGTTTCATTCTGTGAGTTCGACAGCTACTTGACTAAATATTGTATTTTCGCCTTACGCGACTTGTTATTTATTTAAAAAAAATGTTGTTCGTCTTGTCAATATGATTGCTCTACTACGAGCTATATTGTTTTGTTTTTTTGTTTTTTGTGTGCCCCTGATCCAAAACTGGATATACTCGGAACTCTGTGACCAGCGTTTTTGTTTGCACCCGCTGACATACATTTTCATGTAAACTGAATGCAACCCCCCGAGTCCATGAAAATCTTGCGCCAAAATGACTGCGTGCGCGCGCGCGCGTGTGTGTGAGTGTGTGTCAGTGTGTGTGTGTGTGCATATGAGGCAAGCATTAACTGACTTGACTCCAAACAGGACCAGAATTCCAAAAGGCACCAAGGGTCACGGGTTCGAATCCGTGCCGGATGGTCAATTGTATGTGCAGACTCAGCCGAGAAGGTATTCACGGTCCCCGGCCGAAGCATAAAAGACCTTGGTCATTTTGCCATAAGTGCAGGTGGCAGATTACAACTTAACATAAACATACCTGGGTAGCGCGACTCTATTGCTGGTAGTTTTCCACTGGGAGGAAGCGACCCCACTATCCAAGCGATTAGACAATAAAGCAATGACAATGAAATCAAATGAAAACCAAAGACGAGAGTAGAGAATATTTTGCTGCTTTGTATCAAAACCTAAGAGAACGACGTACATCTTTTCCTCCGAGACTAGGACTCGTTCCATTTGTATTCTACCGACGGCTCCGAATTTTCAAAACAAAACACCAGAGAAAATTAAAAAAAAGAAGATTCCCGTATTGACGACAGAGCATTTACTTCGCTTGCGTTTCATTTACGTAGGTGCCATCATGTAAATACCGAAACAGTTGATATTTAAGGAAAACATCTCTGATAATTAATACTTTACATTTTAATGGGGGAAAAAGAGAAGAAAACAATCTCGGGAAAGGTTTTCCCTCCGTAAATGAGACAGTTCAAATTATCTTGTTACTCTCCTTTTCCTTTTTTTGTGGGAATCATATTACATTGAAATGAATTCAAGCTCTTTTCTGAAGTGTGTTTCGCAGTGAGCATGCACTTTATCTGAAACTTGATATCTATGAATTTTCTATAAATTAGCATTCCGAGTCAATATCAAAGTGTGTTTTTGGGGCAATTTAAACAATATTATGCTGTCAACAACTAGATCTAAAACCACACAAAAAATGCCTAAAACCACCTAAATATTGAAAAGAAAAAACATTATAAAATGAAGTGAGTGAAAACACCCAGAAATAAATCAATCGCTAAGAATACACACCAAACTTGACAAAACTTTGCTTAATCTTACATCATCCAACTCAGTTTTTGACGTGGATGCATAGAATCTCCTTCTCCCTCCTCCCTTCATCTTCTCCCTCTTCTTCTCGCCCGATTCAATTCTTTCCTATATTTCTGAAACTCTATCAATTCTGTGTAAATTCAAAAAAACTTGTCGGCTGATGTGAGAATGACATCACAACTCGGGTCATGACCTGCGTCATGATCGGTCACAAATTGACTGCCGATAGAACAACATGCGGAGGTGGATATCCAGGGATAAGTTCATAAAATGAACCCCTGGAAAAAGTTTCCGTTTACTTTTGCGCGTTTTTATCTTTTTTTCTTTCCTTTTTTTTTCGCTGGTTTTCTATTCTTGTAACATTTTTTTCTCTCTCTCTCTCTCTCTCTCTCTCTCTCTCCTTCGCTTGTTTGGGGTCTACTTTTTACATTTAGTCAAGTTTTGACTAAATGTTTTAACATAGAGGGGGAATCGAGACGAGGGTCGTGGTGTATGTGTGTCTGTGTGTGTGTGTCTGTCTGTCTGTGTGTGTGTGTAGAGCGATTCAGAGTAAACTACTGGACCGATCTTTATAACATTTTACATGAGAGTTCCTGGGTATGATATCCCAAGACTTTTTTTATTTTTTTTTTCGATAAATGTCTTTGATGACGTCATATCCGGCTTTTTGTAAAAGTTGAGGCGGCACTGTCACACCCTCATTTTTCAATAAAATTGATTGAAATTTTGGCCAAGCAATCTTCGACGAAGGCCGGACTTCGGTATTGCATTTCAGTTTGGTGGCTTAAAAATTAATTAATGACTTTGGTCATTAAAAATCTGAAAATTGTAATTAATTTTTTTTTAAATAAAACGATCCAAATTTACGTTCATCTTATTCTTCATCATTTCCTGATTTCAAAAACATATAAATATGTTATATTCGGATTAAAAACAAGCTCTGAAAATTAAAAATATAAAAATTATGATCAAAATTAAATTTCCGAAATCGATTTAAAAACAATTTCATCTTATTCCTTGTCGGTTCCTGATTTCCAAAACATATACAGTAGATATGATATGTTTGGATTAAAAAAAACACGCTCAGAAAGTTAAAACGAAGAGAGGTACGGAAAAGCGTTCTATGCAGCACTGCGAAACCAATACCGCGCTAAACAGGCTCGTCAGTTTCACTGCGTTTTGCACGAGCGGCGGACTACGGTCAATGTGAAAAAATGCAGTGCGTTCAGTTTCATTCTGTGAGTTCCACAGCTTGACTAAATGTAGTAATTTCGCCTTACGCGACTTGTTTGGTTTACTCTGCAGTTTCATGTGAGGATTTATTCTTATTTTCCCCCTCTAATCCTGTCTTCCATCTTTCCTTCCTTTTCTGTGCTTCTTTTAGTTTTCTCCTCTTTGTTTCCTCTATTTGTAAGAATGTTTCATTTGTTTGTTTGGAAGTTGTTTTTCGTGCTGACATAACTTTTTTTTTCAACTGTTATTTTTTTGTATAAATGATAGAACTTCCCTTATTCTCTTGCCCTGTAAAGGCTTGTAGTGGTACGGACAATTAAAGAGGGAATCTGACTGGACGAGGTTGTCAACTCCGAAGAAGACTCAATAGTGTGTCATTGTTCTGTCTCCTTTTATTGTCAAAGGTTTCGTTTGTAATCTCTTGTTGTGATTGTTTTTCTATTCTTGCTTCCCCAAACAACGTCTATCAGTTATTATAGACAAAAAGACAAATTCACCACAGAACTTTGACCTATCTGTAAAATTTCTTTCTTGTGTTTTTGAATCTCCATTTTGGGAACTCTTTTCTGTTAATGTTTTGAAAAACGGAAAGTTTCCTGTAAAGGGTCTACTTGGCCCCTCCCTCTGTCCCTCCCTCCCTCTGTTCCTCCAACCCCCCCCCCCCCCCGAGAATCTCCCCCCCACACACACACACAAACACACGCACATACACAACAACAAAAGTTGCTTAACTTTTGAATCAATCTAGCAGTGTACAGCATACAGAGGCAAACGAGGTCAGAGATGCAACGGACAGAGCCTTTGCCATTAGGCTGTGTTTGTGCAAATGGCTCCTTCCTTGCATGGGGAGTATCATTTTTCGCACTTACTAATGTACCTAGCTGGGTTGTCCTGTCTTATCTTTTAAATGCACGTGGTTTCGTCGATTTTATCTCAATTACTGCATCTGAAAGCAGACGTCAGGCAGGGGTGTTTGTGTGTGTGTATGGGGGCGGGGGGTGTAATGGTGTGAGTGTATGTAAGTGTGTGTGTGTGTATATACGTGTGTGTGTGTGAGAGAGAGAGAGAGAGAGAGAGAGAGAGAGAGAGAGAGAGAGAGAGAGAGAAAGAGAATGACAATTCTTTATTTTTTTTAAAGAGAGAGAGAGAGAGAGAGAGAGAGAGAGAGTGTGTTCTTGCTGGAGAGAGAGAGAGAGAGAGAGAGAGAGAGAGAGAGAGAGAGAGAGAGAGAGACAGACAGACAGAGAGACAGACAGACAGACAGATCACAAAGCGTATGATGCAGGGGCAGGGGTAGAGTTTTGAAGGAAGGTGGTGGCGACGGAAGAGAAGGGAGAACTCGGGGTGGGGGGGGGGGGGCGGGGGGCGGAGAGGTCCTGCCGTGCCATTCCATTAGGTCCCCGCATGTGGATAACGACACGTTCCACTTTGTCTCTCCCGTTCACCCTATCTCACCCTTACTCTTAACCAACATACTGACACAATCGCGGCCACAGTTTTGTCCTCTCCATAAGATTTACGAGGACAACATTTAGCAGACCACAGACAGATCGACACCTGCATTAGTAGGAATAGCATAGCACGCGAAATACGTAAGGTAGCAAAACAAAACAATCTGTGTAGGGTAGATAAATGGTTTGACTTTCTTCTCGTATGTCAAAGTTGCAAAGTTTTGCCTATTGTGATTTTGTGTCGATTTTTCATTCGGCTCTTCCGTTTTTGTCTGGTCGCTTTTGACGGTACCCTTACTTGGGCGGCGGTCACGTGATCCCTGTAAAAGAAATATTTAATCCAAATGGTGATCCTGAAGGTTAAGTGAACGGCCTTCTCTGGCATATAAAGTTTTAATGAAATGACACGGGGATTAATGCTTTAATTTGGGTTTGAAATTTGTTGCAATAATTGTTTGGCCAAGTTTACATTCATTTAAGTCCGCCTTGACAGTGCAGAAAAAGGGGTTAACTCATCGACGGCCGTTATAGCAAACAAACAACACGTTCAATTTCGTTAATTCTCAAAAGGGGCACCGGAAGTGAATTTAAAGGGCTGCATGCTAGCTAGCTTCAAGCACACCGCACGTGCAGTTAGTATCACGTGGTCACCTTCCAGCGAATCATCGTCCGATTCAGCAGCAGCCAGAAGTCTGAGCTTGCTGGCGATTTCGTTCAGCTCTGGGTCGCCACAGTCCTGAAGCTTGTCGTTTTGCTGGTTGTACTGACAGGCGATTTCGTTCAGCTCTGGGTCGCCACAGTCCTGAAGCTTGTCGTTTTGCTGGTTGTACTGACTGGCGATTTCGTTCAGCTCTGGGTCGCCACAGTCCTGAAGCTTGTCGTTTTGTTGGTTGTACTGACTGGCGATTTCGTTCAGCTCTGGGTCGCCACAGTCCTGAAGCTTGTCGTTTTGCTCGTTGTACTGACTGGCGATTTCGTTCAGCTCTGGGTCGCCACAGTCCTGAAGCTTGTCGTTTTGCTGGTTGTACTGACGGCGATGTTTTTGCTGTCGTTTCTGCTGTTGCTGCTGCTGTTGTTGCTGGTGGTGGTGATGGTGGTCCAGGGAAGCGTTTTGGTACAACGAGTCTTCATCGCCGAAACCTTTGGTTTTTTTTAGTTTTTTTTTTACATAAGTCAAGTTCGATTTACAATACAATACAGTCTTGTATTATGAGGTTTGGGAGAATGAATTGAAGAATATGTTCAAACTGCTAATTATCGCAAATATGCATAGGTGGGAGGGCCGTGATGCGTGATGAAAAAAGGAGGGGGTGGGGATGGAGGAGCAGACTGCGAGCATGAAATACTAGAGGGTAAGACGGGTTCACAATTTGAAATATTGCTACGGTTCGACATCGCCCTCGGCGTCCACTTAGCTCCGATTTGCCGTCTTTTCTACGTCTGTAAGGCCAAAGCATCATTACACTCTCTCAACACAAATAAAATCTTGTGTAGCTTAAACGCGCAAAATACATTCTCCAAACGAACACACAATTCTTTATCATTTTTTTTTTAAAAGTCAGGCTAAAAACCTATACGAGCACCAGCTTCCAACTACGTGACGTCGGCCACACAAATAGAACCAGCAAGAAAAGGTTCGATCAAAATATTGCCATTTATTTCTTCCTTTCTTCCTTCCTCGAACAACTAGCCCCCTCGCCTAGTATCTCCGCTCACAAAAACTCTCCCTTTCTAACCTCCATTAGTGTCTGCAATACAGATAAAATAACACATTTCCTTTCATTTTGATTCTATCTCGGGTTTCCTTCTTTTTATATCGCCCACGTACGGAAAAATTGTTATTTAAAGTAAACACGATTCGACCGTAATCATCGACAATCAATTACATCAGTCCATTTGCCATCTTTTAAAACGATCAAATTCAGAGCCTTAAGTGATTCCTGCGGTATAAATAAGTTGGATGCAATCATATCCCTTCTTCGTTTGTTTCCTGTTTTGCGTGCATCACTTTCCATTGGAGAAAATTACCTGAAATTTGCTTTATTCTCTTTGTATCTGTGTGTGTGTGTGTGTGTGTGTGTGTGTGTGTGTGTGTGTGTGTGTGTGTGTGTGCGTGTGCGTGCATGAGTGCGTGCGTGCGTCAGCATGTGTAAGTGCGTGGGTGCATTCGTGCATGTTTATGTGCGTGCTTGTGTGTGCATAAGTAGGAGTATTCCGAAAAAAATCAAACTCCTACGCGCCCGCGCGCGCACACACACACACACACACACACACACACACATTCACACAATTATCGATACTGAGGAAATTAGGTATCGATGGAATCCTCTAGTGGGATATTCATAACGGTTTCGATTACTCGGCTTTTGGGCTGCAACATGGATTTCTTTTCTGAGAGTGGTGAGCAAACGGAAGGCTGCATTGGTTGACATTATGAGAGAATGCTGTAACCAATATGAGCCTCAATTGCCCCGTGCGTTCTTTTCCGCATTGGTGCGTTTGATGCTTTCAGTAGACTGTGAGGAAAATTGTCAATAAATAATCATGGAAACAACGATCGTTTATAGGAAGCGCACATTGTTAAAACGCGTTCAATGCCTACATCATTACTTGTTGAAACAGAGAGAGAGAGAGAGAGAGAGAGAGAGAGAGAGAGAGAGAGAGAGAGAGAGAGAGAGAGAGAGAGAGAGAGAGAGAGAGAGAGAGAGAGAGAGAGACAGAGACAGAGAGACAGAGACAGAGAGAGAGAGAGGGGGGGGGGGGAGAAAGAATGTCTAAAATAGAAGGTGTGATCGAAAGAGGAAAGATTTCTTTCACGTAAAAGATGAGTAAACAAAACAAGTCGCGTAAGGCAAAATTACTACATTTAGTCAAGCTGTGGAACTCACAGAATGAAACTGAACGCACTGCATTTTTTCACAATGACCGTAGTCCGCCGCTTGTGCAAAACGGAGTGAAACTGACAAGCCTGTTTAGCGCGGTAGTGGTTTCGCTGTGCTGCATAGCACGCTTTTCTGTGCCTCTCTTCGTTTTTAACTTTCTGAGCGTGTTCTTAATCCAAACATATCATATCTATATGTTTTTGGAATCAGGAACCGACAAGGAATAAGATTAAATTGTTTTTAAATCGATTTCGGAAATTTAATTTTAATCATAATTTTTATATATTTATTTTCAGATTGTTTTAATCCAAATATAACATATTTATATGTTTTGGGAATCAGAAAATGATGAAGAATAAGATGAACGTCATTTTGGATCATTTAAAAAAAAAATGTTCATTACAATTTTCAGGTTTGTAATGACCAAAGTCATTAATTAATTTTTAAGCCTCTAAGCTGAAATGCAATACCAAAGTCCGGCCTTCGTCGAAGATTGCTTGGCCAAAATTTCAATCAATTTTATTAAAAAATGAGGGTGTGACAGTGCCGCCTCAACTTTTACAAAAAGCCGGATATGACGTCATCAAAGACATTTATCGAAAAAATGAAAAAAACGTCTAGGGATATCATGCCCGGGAACTCTCATCTAAAATTTCATAAAGATCGGTCCAGTAGTTTACTCTGAATCGCTCTACACACACACACACACAGACACACATACAACACGACCCTCGTTTCGATTCCCCCTCTATGTTAAAACATTTAGTCAAGTACTCTGAATCGCTCTACACACACACACACAGACACACATACACCACGACCCTCGTTTCGATTCCCCCTCTATGTTAAAACATTTAGTCAAAACTTGACTAAATGTAAAAAGAAAGACAGAAGTAAAGGAAAGAAGACGGAGATAAAGCACAAAGAGTTAGAGACAAAAAAGACAAAAACGAAGACGACGAGCAAATCTTGACAAGAAACAAACATTTGCAGGAGCTAAAAGGTAAAGGGGCGTGTCTAACCTGTGTCATGTGACTTTGTGGACGAATCAGGAGCGGTGGAGATGTCAAGGGCAGGGTTACTGTCAGTGCCCTTCCCCGGACCGCTGTGACTCACACCTGGATCAAACACAGTCACGTTTGTTTGCAAATGTCGGGGTTTTCTAATGTTGTACACGTCTAGCAAACAAACCAACCCTACCCGTCTATAAAACGTCACCTTCTAGGAGGACCCTTACAATTACACCCGGTCTAGTTTTTTTTTTATATAAATAACGAAAATAGGGCGTTCCTCTATGACGTCACTCACCCTCATCGCTGTTGGCGCCGGAGGCGGGAAGACCGGAGTCAGCTGAATCGGAGGGGGGAATGCCCGCTGGGGTGGAGGGGGACCCTTGTCGCCTTGAAGACGAGCCCTGGTTGTGTTGCTTGGAGAGGAGGAGGTCCTGGTCGTGCTTGAGCTCTCTGAGGGTCTGCACCTCGCTGTTGAGGGCTTCCTGTCGCCTCTCTTGTTGCTGGCATTTGCCTTCTAGCTCCTTGATCTTGGTCTGAACATGGGTTGGAGAGAATTTACAGAATCAGCTTGTGATGAAGAATACCAGAACACAAACAATTCTGACAACTTGAAACCATGCTCATCGAAAACAAACCCTTTTATGTTATACCAACATTAAAGGACATCAAATCTTTTACATCTCTCTCTTTCTCCTTCTCTCTCTCTCTTTCTCTCTCTCTCTCTCTCGGCTTCTCTCTCTCTCTCGGCTTCTCTCTCTCTCCCTCTCTCTTTCACTCTCTGTAAGGTCAGGTTGTAAGAAAAGGCGTAGCCTTAAACCTCTATCTTTGTAAAATAGAGTTCCATCATCATCATCATCATCATCATCATCATCATCATCATCATCATCATCATCATCATCATCATCATCATCATCGCTCTCTCTCCCAACTTTTCTCTCACAACCTCTCGCACACTTTCTCTTCTTTCTCAAAACACAACGTGTAATACCTGAAGCTCTGTTAAAGACCTCTGGTGCTCTGTTTTGCTTTCATTCTGAGCCTGAAACAATGAGAAACAACACATGAGACAAAACACTACAACTTTTAGTAGGTGTATCTCTTTATAATGACAGGTTTTTTTCACGAACAAAGACCTAAAAATCTAATAAGCATGAACACACACAGAATAAACTTAAACAAAAAATCGCGCAAAGCAATATCGAAATAGTTGGTCAATCTGTCGACCATCAACACTGAACTAAAAAGTCTTCAAGGAGACTAAGTTCTGGCTGACCGGAACCGGGTGACCGATATCATGCACAAAGAGGTCCTAATTTGCATAAAACACATTTGTTTTTGAGGGTAATACCATTTCAAACATAACATACGTTATATACATTTTTGGATTCATAAAAAATATAGTATGCAATGGGACCGCTTTTGTGTCTGTTATTGCACATTGCAATTTCAAGAAAACTTTTATTCACCATTTGATTTGACAATTTTGACATTTTCAAGTTGATATACAATATCATAGTCCGGACCGGGTTTAAGAAAGTTAGACCAACATTTCAATTAATATGATTTAAAAAAAATGCGGTCGCCACAGTGCCGCTTCAACTTTTTTGAACGCGGATGTGACGTAATCAAAGACATGTTATCCCAAAAAATGAGAAACACATCTGTGGATACCATCTGACCTACATCTGATGGAGGCGCCTCCGACGGCTCGATTATTTTTTAATTTCATTTTATCGAATATCCAGACCTGGGAACCCCTGTTTTGCACTTTGAGTATTCTCAAACAAACTTGGTGTATTTTCAAAAAATGAGCGTACTCCACACAGCGTTTGCACATCCATGATTAAAACATGCCTCATGCGCGTCCGTCACACCGTTAATTAAAGTTTACCTATACATTTAAAACAAATGCTTTTTTCAATTTTTACTGACAAAAACTGTACCGTATTTGACGGACTACAAGCCGCGACTTAAAAAAAAAAATCGCATTGCGGCTTATAAAAAGATGCGGCTAAAACGTTACCTAAACTTGAATAGCATTCACCTAATGGAAGTCGCCGCGGATTTTCATTTCGCTCGATTAGCGATTACCGGTACTTTATTAGCTCTCTACTCAAGGCTCGGCGCTTTTCTCTTTCTTTCGCGAATCTTCGTTTGTCAACAAGTCGTCGTGACAAGCGTACAGAGAAACCGGATGTATCAGGATCTCGCGCGCGCGAGATTTAGTTTTTTTGTGTCTCGCGATAGTTGGAGGAGCGAGAGCCGCCATGTTGTGTTTTCGTCTGCTCGAAATGTGCGCAAAAGTCGTAAATCATCCCAAAAAAGCTTATTCCGGGCGGGACTACATGTGTGTGTTGGTTACAAATTGTGTGTGTGTGCTATTTTTCTTCAAACTTTTTCACTTTTCTTCTCTGTTTCACTTGTTTATTCTCGGAGCCGATTTCGCCAAATACCGTACTTTCGTTTGCCTGGTTGTTTTGATTGAATGACACGATCCGATTATATTTTTTTCGACGGCGGCTAATATAGTGACGTAATCATGTGCCAAAATACTGGATCGGCTTCAGGATGGGCTTGTGAAGAAAAGTAGTCTAGGAATTTTTCTCGTCGTATTTTTTTCCCACTGACCGTACTGAGCGTATTCTCGACAATCATGCGTACAAAATACGGCGAAATCGTATGGGTTCCCAGGTTTGAAATTATATCTGTTGTCGCCATTCGGTTGTCGCCAACTTGCTGTCGCCTTCCGGTAATATTCAATCAATCAGCAGAGAAATCATCCGTGAGTCAGAGAGAATTGTATTGCCGAGGCACAACAGAACATAATAGAACAGAACAGAACAAAGCAGAAAAAGTCACCATGACCTCCTTGCAGCTGATCGATCGGTTTCTGTTTTATGACAATTATGAGAGTCAGACGATTGTTTATTTCTACAGCACAACAGAACATAGTAGAAGAGAAGAGAGCAGAGCAAGTCAGCCTGACCTCCTGCAGCTGGTCGATCTGCTTCTGTTTGGCGGACAGCTGAGACAGAGCGTCCTTGTACTCATGTTCCAGGCTCTGGAGCTGCTCGGCAGACTCCTGCAGATCCTGTCACAAAACACACACAATATTGATTGTATTTAGTGTGATACCTGTGGTGTTAGGCCTTGTCAATACCACACACCGTACTGATTGCTATTTTTGTGATGTTCACACACACACACACACACACACACACACACACACACACACACACACACACACACACACACACACACACACACACACACACACACACACACACTATAGATTATTCTTACAGTCACTTATCGCGCGAGGTATTCTGTGAACTGGCGTAAACAAACAGACAAGAACTCTCGCAGTCACACCACAACAAAATCCGGTTACTTCGGTCGGTCTCGGCTACCCGCAGTCAAACTATGATGCGTTTACGTAGCGATAACTTGGAACAAATAAAGGAAATTGTCAAATACAATGGAGACCCCGTTAGAAATGTTGTGTCAGACCCCATCCGACACATCCTAGAAGTGGGCACATCGGTTTCCTCTAGTCAGTTACTTTTATCAATCTATCCCTCTCAAGAAAGTCTTCCTGTCATGTGTAGACACAGGTACCACTGTTTTATTTTTCTAGAGTCAATGGCCAAGTTTGATCAGAAAATGGTATTCAAAATTATTTGCAGAATTAGAATTAAAAAAAAGACGGCGGCGCAATGCGGAAGTTTATTAGTTCCAAGATAATTTGGACAGAAACCAGAAATAAAAAAACATCACATAAAAAGAATATTAAAACCGAAAAACTGTGGTGCTAAATTTACACAAGTCACCAATATAGTAAGCCCTGAGGGGCATATCATGGTCGCTTCTTTAAACCTGGATGCGTCACCCCATACCGTAGTTTTTATCTCACTCGGACTGTAGCTTTCTTTCTTTATTTGGTGTTTAACGTCGTTTTCAACCGTTCAAGGTTATATCGCGACGGGGACTGTAGCTGGGTTGACACAAATAATGCAAGACAGTGTCAACGGGGAAGAATAAAAACACAATGTTTCGAAGAGATAGAAATGTGGATCCAACATCTTAAAATATCACGAAGAAACTTTGTCGCTGAGCCAATTCCCATCCACTAGTACAACACATCCTCATCAATTAAACCAGACAAGGTAAAACAAAACAAGACAAGACAAGACAAGACAAGACAAGACAATAGAAACAAGACAAGACAAGACAAGACAAGACAAGGCAAGGCAATACAAGAAAAGACAAGGCAAGACAAGGCAAAGCAAGACAATACAAGACAAGAAAAGACATGACACATATGTGTATCGACATACACATCTCTGGACAAGTCAAGACAAAACAAGACAAGACAAAAGAAGACAATAACATACTCGAAAAGAACAGACAGACTACATCAAACCTAGAACAGAATAAACCACTCAAATCAATGAAACAAGACAATATTAGAATCCGATTACACCAGAAACGAAGCGAGGCCACCTACCCTGACGAGGTTCTCGAGGCTCTTGACCCGGGTCTGAAGCGTGGACACCTGTTCCTTGGCGCTCTCCCGGTCAGTCTGGGCAGCGGCTAGCGTCACTCGCAACGTGCTGCATTCCTCGTTCACCTGTCAACACACACACACACACACTGGTCAGTTGTGACGCAGGACATTTGCACTTTTAAACGGCCAGTTTGTGCTACCTCGGCAAACGGTGAGCCTTTACCTCACCCCTCCCCTTCACACTTTTTTTTGTACACTACCATCAGCATGGTGTTGAAGTATTCGCTGACCTGTGACAAACATAAAAAAACATTGTGGCAATGTGCTCTTTTCAAGCCAAGACCAGTTTGCCCCACTGTCAAAACGGGGGTTGAAGTCTCCTTTGACTTAGTATACCTGTAACAAAAAATGCCACATAGCTATGTCCGTTGAAGAGACGTTAAAAAACAATAGTACCTGTAACACAACAGACACACATAGACACTGGTCATGCAGTTCTGGCGCTTACATTTTGTGCTCTTTATAAACGCCAATCTGCCCAACTCTCAACTGGACACTGTGGCGCTTCCTTCGCCCCATGCCACACAAGGACACACACAAAAACACTCATCAGCTGTGGCTCAGACAATCTGTGCCTTCCAGGCCGTTCCAAGCGGCAGCAGCTGCCCCCCAAACTACCAAGGGAGATTCAAGCTTTTGTCCATCAATAAATTACAGAGGCAGAGCGGAACTCGTCACTTGTGTCACAGACAATAGTTTTTTGTTTCTTTGTTAATTGGTTTGTTTTGTTTTTCAAAGCCATGCACATTCAACACCAAGTCCCCGCCTAGGGACGGTGGGGGGAGGGCGGGGAGAGGAGGAGCGGGGGGGGGGGGGGGGCTGGAGTTAGGAACCTTCCTCCAACAAAAACAGACACACAGAAACACGGACAAGTTGGTCTCGGGCGGTTTGTATTGTTGAAACGCCAGTTTGAGCTAGGACAACGTTTACTTGTTGTGCTACGGTCAACAAAAAGGCTAACGTTGTCCTTCACCTGGGGAGGGAAACAAAACCCAATATAATTATTCATTTCTGGAGTGGCAGTTCACGTTCATCTCAGAGTAAAACCCTCGGAGGCAAATGGCCATCCTTTTATCCTGTTGTCCTCAGTTGCCGTCAAAATGAGTGAAGAACCAAACAAGTGAGATTTATGAAGATGGGATGGGATTTCTGACACGCACATGCCGCCTGATGTCTTTTGAACACTGATTAAACCCTCAGTCAAATGGGATTTTCATACACCCACTCACGATCAAACGACCAGCCAAAGCACACACAATTGGTGAAAATAAACACAGTTGCCCGAGAGAGAGAGAGAGAGAGAGAGAGAGAGAGAGAGAGAGAGAGAGAGAGAGAGAGAGAGAGAGAGAGAGAGATATATATATATAAGTTCACTAGTAGTGCAGTGGTAAGAGGGGGGAGAGGGGGAGGGAGAAGTGGCATTTCCCGAAACAAAAGTATGGCTACATAACATCTTCCCTTCCCATGCTTACTAGCGTACGAAAACATCGCTAAGCTTACCACCTTACAATAGCTATATCAAATCACTGCTCTTATAACAAATTGTGACAGCGAACAGTTATATGTCACCAATTCTTTTTCCCCTATTCCAGTAACCCTGGTTCCCACGGCACTACTAATGTCATACTGATGTTCGTTTCCACTAGTACAATTTGTCCCAAGCCTGAAACACACACAGACACACTCCCCACACCTTGTGAAAGGCTTGTGTCTATTTGATGAAACACTCGCTATTTTCAGCCATGCTAGCCCTGCATGCCTCTACGTGTGATTGCGCCATTTAGGTGCAGATGACTTTTTGTGACACTATTCTCTAAAGGGCAGTGGCATACATTTACTGGCTGCAGATTGCAGCTGTAACTAAAAGCAATACAGATTTCGCGCATGAAAAATCAGAAACAGACAACAATTGACCATTTATAAAGTCGTCTGTCCTCTTACTGCATGTATTGCACCAGACTTCTTTCCGAAGAAGAAGGAAGGGAAGAAGAAAGAAAACGATAAATGAAGGAGGAGTAGGAGACAACCAGAACAAGAACAGCTTCCACAAGAACAACAACAGTGCTTTGTAATCCTACCAGCACTCCAGTCCTTTGAAATTCTCCCGCAAGAAACCTATTTTTCCTGCAACCCTCATTTGGAGCCAACTCATAAAACTAAGCCAACATCAAACATAAAAATCACACAAAAATCGCGGTTAATCAGCAATGAACAGCGCTCTCAGCAGACGACTTAATAGGACAGCATTGCCGTCGCTACCGTCTTACCTATCACTCTCTGTCCGTACGGACAACGGTAGGAGAAACAGACCATTATCCTAGCAGCCTAGCAAAAAAAGATACAAACTGACGTTTTATATACTGTCTTCGTCAGCATACCTTTGAGAAGCAAGAGCTTGTCCTTTTATGAAGATCTCACAGACCGGTTTCTTTTTATCGGTGGGTTGGTTTCAAGACGATGGCTTTGAAAGTACAGTCCTTCTCGTCATCTCAAGCAATCATGTTCTCCATCACAGGTCTGTCCAGGCTTACCACACTGAACTTGATTTAACAAGTATGAAGATTTGAGGCTACTTTACTCTACCTTCCGCTTGGACACATACTGGAAATCAAAAGCGTGGCTGCATTATGTGCAGAGTGGACCTTTCTTGCTGAATTAATCAGACAGAATGACACAGGTGTCACTCACGAAAGTAACTCAACAAGAAAGTTCCACTCAGCAGCCATACCTAATGTGTTATCCAAGTCGATGGATATTCTTATTTTACCCCCCCCCCCCCCCAAAAAAAAAAAAATACAACAAAAAACTTCGGAAGAATTAAGTAGGTGCACATGGCCGCTAATATGAGAAGGATTGTATCTGTAAAAGCCCTCATCAGCATTTAAAAAAAATATTGGTGGGGTCAGTTTCAGATCGATATCGAGGGCTCTTGACAAAGGTCGCGCGTATGGATGTGTTTCGCAACAGGAGGATCTTTCACTCTCTAATAATGTGCGACACAACTACTAACGCTTCCACTACGATCGAGTGCGCTCGTAGGCGAAGCAGGTTTATGTTACGAACATACACTCAGTATATAACGACACTTTTATGACTTAGAATTTTAATGCCAATTCTTTCATGATCAGAACAATAAATCTTCCAGCAAAGTATGTTGACGGTGTGTGTGTGTGTGTTAGTGTGTGTGTGTGTTAGTGTGTGTGTGTGTGTTGTGCGCGTGCGCGTGTGTGTGTGTGTGTGTGTGTGCGTGCGTGCGTGCGTGCGTGTGTGTGTGTGCGTGTGTGTGTGTGTGTGTGTGCGCGTGCGTGCGTGTATTTGCGTGAGAGAGAGAGAGATAGAGAGAGAGAAAGAGAGAGAGATAGAGAGAGAGGAGGGAGAAAGAGAGACAGACAGACAGAGATACATATAGAGAAAGACAGACAGACAGACAGAAATAAGCAGGCAGGTACAAGGGGAAACCCATCCACACAATTCTGTTACCAGGATCTTCGTCAACAAACTCACTTGCGGCAAAGGACTGTAGGACTGCGCGGTGACCTTGACCCTGGGGTGGTTGACCTTGCTGGGATGAATGCCCTTGGAGCAGTGGTTGCCCATTCTTAGCCAGTCCAACATTCTACCAATATAGAGTAGAACCTTCCAGCTTTGTCTTGTGTGTGATCACTCAACACAGATGCTTCATTTCTCGTCCGCACTTCTGATTATATACTTCTCAGACCACACCCACCAGAGTCAGTCTCGAATTACAACGCCAAAAGGTAAGGCGTCCGCATCAAGTCAATAGTTAACACTGTCTGTTTGGAAGACGAGTCCTCTGTGTCAATCCTTGCCGGTTCCAGTTGACTGTTTCGTCAGACACAGTTTCAACACAGTTGCTTCGTTCGGTTTGTATCACTCCCGCCAGTTTCTGTTATTCGTCGCTGTGAAAAGGTAGGGTTTATAAAAACTAAACCACCTGGTTCTGGTAGTATCGTAAATAAGAAAGTATCACAGGTCGGCTCGCTTACACACATAACCAGATTCGGTCACTACTATTGCACAAATACTTGTTTGAGTAGGCTCACATGATGAACCAAATTCAATCACTAGAATTGCACAAATACTTGTTTCAGTAGTCTCACACGATGAACCAAATTAAATCACTACAATTGCACAAATACTTGTTTCAGGCGGCTCACACGATGAACCAAATTTAATCACTACAATTGCATGCACAACTATCTGTTCAGCAAGGCTAACACTTGGAACCAAATTATTCACGCCCATATCAACGCATATGTTTTCATCCTGAAATGAAAACGCTGATTAAAAGACACCTCCACTGGGATTGTCAAACTTGTTTGGACACCAATTCCCGATGGCGCCGTTAAAAAGACATCGATCGAAGCATCGGAACACCACTTGTTCGGCGTACTTGTTCAGTGGTTACGTCTAACGTGCCGCTCTTGTCAGTGTCATGGTCTGAGTGCAGCTGAGTTTTTATACAGACTTTTCAAACAAAAGAGGGAAGCATACGCCAGGACACACGTCATGCAACTTTAGCAACGCTAAATCTTGGCCAGAAAACAGACGCCTTTAACCGTCAACGTCTTCAAAAAGAACATTATTCTGATAACAAGTGAACAAAATACGCATACTAATTCGTCATCTGGCAAGGGAACGGACACAGGTCGATATCAACGTCTTCAACAAAAACCTATTCTGACCGATTTTGACCACCGATGAAATCAACAGATAACCGTGTTCAGTATTTTGAACAGTAGATCACATCATGTCAAAAGACACTCAAGAGAAAGAATTCTCAACGGTGTGCATGAAAAGAGCGACACTCTTCGCCTGGAAGAAAAAGCGCGGACTTCGTGAACTTCGTCTACTGCTGTGCCCGTCTCCGTGTACGAAATGATTAAATACACGCGTAATAAACATTTCTTACACGTGCACGAAATATTTATTACACGTGTATTTAATCATTTCTTACACGTGTATGAAATATTTATTACACGTGTATTTAATCATTATGCTATTCCATAGCATAAGAAAAAAGATAAATTACACGTGCAATAAGAAATAAATACACGTGTATTAATAATTTATTACACGTGTATTTATGATTTATTACACGTGTAATGGTTATGAGCCAAACGGCTTTCCATACAACACCACCTTGCACAACAGACAACAGACAACAGACAAACACCGATTCCTAATGGACAAAAGCTTTTAGGCGTGTGAAGTACGCAACCGAAGCTACACACATAAACAGAAAACGTCGAAACGGAATGTGATCCCACGTAAATCATCAACAGCGAGATGGCACACAACTGTCGAAAAGAATTGGATCAAACCGCACGACTTTTAATATGACCTAAATATCAAAGGCGTACAGCTCTTTAACAAGACGAAATTTCAATCCGGCCAACTTTTTACATGACCCACATAATTATATTACTATATTTTGTAAGCGCCTAGGGCTATATTTAGATTAGGCGCACAAATGTTCATAATAATAATAATAATAATATGGTATTCAGCATTTTACAGTAAGAAATAGGAAACTGCAAATCCAGTTGTTTTTTCCTTTTACCCTTGCACTAATGATGCAAAGCTTTCCCCAAGAAAGAAAACGGCAAACCGATCATCTTTCTGATTAAGCCACCTTTCGACGAGCACCAGGAAGGAACAATGTCACAGAAACCAATGTTGTCTTTCCTGTTAATAACGTCGTCCATTCCGTATATAATCAACAGGGATTAAAAAAAAAGTAGATATGTAATCATCTTGCCTTCGCAGCCGCTAAGTTTCTTTGCGAAGAGATACAAATCCAACAGGTTTTAAATTTCACAGTTGCGCAAAAATCCAGCATAGTCTTTCACATTGCAATCCAATTTGTCTCCGGCAGAGTTAATGGCTGCTTTAAACAACCGACGCTCATACCAAATAAAGCTATCTCGCTTTTCATTCTCTTGTAACTATTGCCCAACGAAGCACGTTTTCAGAATAAACTTTTTCTCAGAACGCCCGAACAATACACATTCAAATGTAACGATTTTTTCCTTGTTGTGATTTCCGCAACGTGTGACAACAATACAATCCGATCGAAGCTATAGGGAAGTTATAACCCTAAATACACGGCCTTTGACTACTATAACTTCCCCGAAGCGCTATGTAAACTCTAAACTCACCATCACATGATGTATCAGATTTGGCCACAAAGCACTTTTTGCAGCTACAGACAATTACATACTTCCCTAGCGAAACTTACATCATCGCGACAATTGTTATCGCATTCAACCAGCACCACAAACAATGTCATAGCCCACGGTGCCCCCTCAAACAAGTACCGCCAGTGATGTCAATCACACGGAAACAGAGAATTAATCGCTCGGTGTGGCAACAGCGCTGTGATCACATAGCAACACGGTGCTGGATCAGCTTGCCACATAGTCAGCCATCATCGACACCTGCCTCGAGCCACCGCCAACGTCTTTGATGGTGCCAGAGAAGGCAACAGGTGGGATGCTAGCCGAGAGGAGGCGGTCTCTTTGATGCGAGAAATCTCTCGAGCTCGTCTGTCTCTTTTGATTCCAGATATTTGCATCCTAAAACAAAATCGCTGCCATTTTCGAGGAGCGGTGTCGGCGCTGTTGACGCTTCGCGTCGGTTTTTCGTACCCATCTCATTGTTACATCGGATTTTATACCTAGCTTTTCGTTGCCCTGTAGTTTTTTTTTAACCCAGATGTTTTTACACCAGATTGTGTACCTATTGTTGGCTGCCCTGTAAGAAATACGGCGTAACAAAAAAACAACCTCTTATGTCAAAAACATGTGTTTACTTAGTTCTCGATTATGTACACAAAACTTATTTATATGGCATAACAAAACACTTTCTTTACGTTGGATTGTGTATTCAGTTTCCACTGCTTTGAATGTACGAAACTAAGGTAAAAACAAGTCGCGTAAGGCGAAATTACAACATTTAGTCAAGCTGTCGAACTAACAGAATGAAACTGAACTCACTGCATTTTTACAGCAAGAGCGTATACTAGTAGCATTGTCAGTCCACCGCTCGATGCAAAGGCAGTGAAATTGACAAGAAGAGCGGGGTAGTAGTTGCGCTGAGAAGGATAGCACGCTTTTCTTTATCTCTATTCTTTTTAACTTTCTGAGCGTGTTTTTAATCCAAACATATCACATCTATATGTTTTTGGAATCAGGAACCCACAAGGAATAAGATGAAATTGTTTTTAAATCGATTTCGGAAATTTTATTTTAATAATAATTTTTATATTTTTAATTTTCAGAGCTTGTTTTTAATCCGAATATAACATATTTATATGTTTTTGGAATCAGAAAATGATGAAAAATAAGATGAACGTAAATTTGGATCGTTTTAAAAACAAATTAATTTTTTTACAATTTTCAGATTTTTAATGACCAAAGTCATTAATTAATTTTTAAGTCACCAAGCTGAAATGCAATACCGAAGTCCGGCCTTCGTCGAAGATTGCTTGGCCAAAATTTCAATCAATTTGATTGAAAAATGAGGGTGTGACAGTGCCGCCTCAACTTTTACAAAAAGCCGGATATGACGTCATCAAAGGTATTTATCGAAAAAAAGAAAAAAAAGTCCGGGGATATCATTCCCAGGAACTCTCATGTCAAATTTCATAAAGATCGGTCCAGTAGTTTGGTCTGAATCGCTCTACACACACACACACGCACAGACAGACAGACAGACAGACAGACAGACAGACAGACAGACAGACAGACAGACAGACACACACACACACATACACCACGACCCTCGTCTCGATTCCCCCTCTATGTTAAAACATTTAGTCAAAACTTGACTAAATGTAAAAAAACACCCACGCATACACGAAATAAATTATTTAATTAATAAAGCGTAACGTGTCAAAATCACGTGTTTTGTGTTAATTAATCGCAGCAAACAAACGTCGTCGACACAAGCACTAGGTGCCATTATCATTTTCTTCACCAAAGTCTTCGCTTTCTTCCGTCTTTCGTCTCCTACTCCTCTCATGATCACATTGTCCTTTACATGAGACAGCCTCCCCCCCCCCCTCTCCCGTTTAAGACCTTGAACATTCTAAGAAAACCAGGTCTTAAAAAAGTGGGAGTCTTAAAATGGAGGTTAACTTACAGACGTTATGAATAGAAACAAGTCGCGTAAGGCGAAATTACTACATTTAGTCAAGCTGTCGAACTCACGGAATGAAACTGAACGCACTGTATTTTTTTCACCAAGACAGAACAGCTTCGTCAATCCACGCGAGAAGGAAATCGCTCACCTCCCACGTGCAAAACGCAGTGATATGCACACGCCAGAATAGCGCGGTAGCGTATTGTGCTTAGCAGGAAAGCGCGCTTTTCTGTATTCGTGTTAACTTTCTGAGCTTGTTTTGAATACAACCTATCATATCTATATGTTTTTGGAATCAGGAAACCATAAAGAATAAGATGAAGTCATTTTTGGATCGATTTCTTAAATTTTTAATCGTAAGACTAATTAATCTAA
This sequence comes from Littorina saxatilis, assembly GCF_037325665.1. Lineage (NCBI taxonomy): Eukaryota > Metazoa > Mollusca > Gastropoda > Littorinimorpha > Littorinidae > Littorina > Littorina saxatilis. The sequence goes on along the minus strand of NC_090253.1, from coordinate 36,461,992 downwards.
TTTCGTTAATTGTGATCACATTTTAAGAGTAAACATGACATATGTATATATTTTTTGATTCAGAATGTGATGAAGAATACGATGCAATCAATTTTAAATCTGTTTGCGAAAAATCGATTTTAATGACAACTTTAATGAGCAAACTCATTAATTAATTTGTAAACCTCCAAGCTGAAATGCAATACCAAAGTCGGGGCGTCGTCGAAGATTACTTGACCAAAATGTCAACCAATTTGGTTTAAAAATGAGAGCGTGACAGTGCCGCCTCAACTTTCACGAAAAGCCGGATATGACGTCATCAAAGACATTTATCAAAAAAATGAAAAAAAACGTCTGGGGATATCATACCCAGGAACTCCCATGTAAAATTTCATGAAGATCGGTCTAGTAGTTTTCTCTAAATCGCTCTACACACACACCCACACACACATACAACACACCATCGTCTCGATTCCCCCCTCTACGTTAAAACATTTAGTCAAAACTTGACTAAATGTAAAAATGGAGAAGCAAGGTCTTGAAACGGGAAAGTCTTTAACGGGGGGGGGGGGGGGGTGTCTTAAGAAGGGGGTTCCACTGTATTTTGGTATAGTGTCCACGTACACATCAATACCGCAATCAATTGAGCGCGCTAACTTCAAAAAGGGAAAGGATGGGGAGACGGGAAGGGTACCAACAGCCAAGAGAAGAGACCAGAAAGAAACAGATCACATGTGGTTTGTCATTTCCTGTCTTCTTCCCTACACCTGGTGCTGTACACGCCTTTGATTGAAGGCACGCTCCTTCCCATGTAAACCGTTCCCCTCACCGTCTCAGACCTGGCCAGGCTTTCACACGGGAAAAGACCGTGCCTCCACTTGGTCATATACCAAAACTCAACGCTCTAACTGCTTGCTGTGGAAAGTGGCGTTTACTATGTACTAAATGTATTCATTAAAAAAAAACTCACTCTGCCCCGAAACCACCCAGGCCGTGGATCTCTGATTCCACTGTCAGCTGAGTAGCTTATTTCAGTCTTTCTTTATTTCTTTATTTGGTGTTTAACGTCGTTTTTTCAACCACGAAGGTTATATCGCGACGGGGAAAGGGGGGGGAGATGGGATAGAGCCACTTGTCAATTGTTTCTTGTTCACAAAAGCACCAATGAAAAATTTGCTCCAGGGGCTTGCAACGTAGTACAATGTATTACCTTACTGGGAGAATGCAAGTTTCCAGTACAAAGGACTTAACATTTCTTACATACTGCTTTACCAAAATCTTTACAAAAATTGACCATATTCTATACAAGAAACATTTAACAAGGGTAAAAGGAGAAACAGAATCCGTTAGTCGCCTCTTACGACATGCTGGGGAGCATCGGGTAAATTCTTCCCCCTAACCCGCGGGGGGTGTTATTTCAGTCAAAACAATTGAGTTTTGAAAGATGAAAATATTACCATTTGGAAGACAGCACAATGCAGCTAATAACACAATGTAACACATACCTAAGATCTATGGAAACATACAGCTTTTAGCTGTTATTTCTTTTCTTAAATTACTGTCACATATCCTTTAAAAGACTGTCCGGAAAACTAATGACTAAACTAAATTCTTCGAAAAAGTTCCGATATTTTTCTTTTTTCTTTTTTCTAATTTATAACTTTTACTAGACAATACACACTAGACAATACACACACAAGTGTCTGCAAACTGTGCATCTCTCTCTCTATATATATCTCTCTCTCTCTATCTCTCTATCTATTACCCTCGTTAAAGAAAAAGAATTGTCATTCTCTCTCTCTCTCTCTCTCTCTCTCTCTCTCTCTCTCTCTCTCTCTCTCTCTCTCTCTCTCTCTCTCTCTGATTGTGTAGCGTAATGGAAGGCCTGTCGCAAGCTAAATAAATATATACAACTAACGTCTAAATTATACATGTGTCAGTTACCATACGATTTCAAAAAAGACAAATATCGTTTCATACATCTCCTGACAATAGAGTTCAGAGTCTTTCATGTCAGTAGTTGTTGCTTTTGTTGTTGTTGTATAATTTTTCTCCCTCCGTACTCACTGCCACATCAAAATAGTCGGAAACGCAGGATGTGTGTGTTTCTAAGATGTATTTTTTGCAAATCTCACTTGCCCCTATTGTATCAGAGCAACATTAATTATAATTATGCTTGCTAATGTCGGTTCCCTCAAAGAGTACTGATCTACCGTTTCTTAAAATGTCACCTTAACCTTATAAATAGGAGGACCCATATCATGATCGTGTGTTGCTTTGTGAGGCCGGCCTCATAACTACAAAGGGAAATCTCTGTCTCTCTCTCTCTGTCTGTGTCTCTGTCTGTGTCTCTCTCTCTGTCTTTGTCTCTGTCTGTCTCTCCCTCTCTCTTGCGTACGTGTGTGTGAATGTGTGTGTGCGCGTGCGTGTGTGTGTGTGTGTGTGTGTGTGTGTGTGTGTGTGTGTGTGTGTGTGTGCGTGCGTGTTTGTGTGTTATTATTTTGAATTTTGATAAATTTTTGTGGTTTATCTTTATTTTTTTGTTTTTGTTTCTTGTTGTTTTGTTGGTTTCTTTGTCGATATGGCTTGTTAAGCAAAAGACAGTAAATCATCAAAGCGTCTCTCTCTCTCTCTCTCTCTCTCTCTCTCTCTCTCTCTCTCTCTCTCTCTCTCTTCTCTCTCTCTTCTCTCTCTCCTCTCTCTCTCTCTCTATTTTAAATGATAAATTGTCAGCCTCCCCAAAGAAATGTTAATGTGACTGAAAATGAAGGCAAGGGATACTGGCAAAAGGTCTTGGGACCGATGGCGACAGCCTCGCCGAATCCGTAGGCCCGTTGAAGCCATCAGAGACCTATCATTTTGTCGTCGTGAGGAACACATAGTGGGAGGGTTCCCCGGTGTCTCATGAGGTACTGAGGGTGAAGAGAACAATCTCCTCGTGCCTGTTTGCATTCGGAGGGGAAAAAAGACTAACGAAATATTGCAGGAAGGAAGACCCATCGATACTACAGTGTTTGAAAGTGAAACAAAACAGTGAAACAAAATCAAGTATATATGACTATGATTTATCTTTATCGGCAAATTTTCCGAAACGGTAATCAAAGTTTGGACAATTTTCCGAAGTTTCAGTCAGTCCTTGGTATCACGTTTTTCCCTTCGTAAAAAAGTTCGGCAATTACGGCAACGTTTTCGGCGATTTATCAGCACTTTCGGCGATTTTCCGACTGCGGATGTCAAATAAATTACCTGAGAGAAGATAGACTTCATTGTGCTGTGGTGGAAAGTAAGACACAATACGATTCTGTTTTTTGCAGCCGCAGGAAACAGACCACACTACAAGATACCATATGTTGCACAACTTGAAAACAGGCGAGATACGTTCTACATACGGCAACAATCTGAAGTGAAAAATGCAGTGAAAACTCTTCTCCACCTTTTGCCCTCGACAGAATTACTACCTGATAAACCGTGTCGTCTTCCCCTTTCCAACTTAGGGATGCTAAGCGGGCGTGTATTTCTTTTAGATATCTCAGGTCCATCAACGTTAAAGCTTGCTTCATGAATCCCCTGAAACATTTTCGATCTACTACTCCAGCCTACAGCTGCTAGAGGGAAAAACAATGATTCATGAGGATGTGTAATTTTAAGATTATAGATATTCCATGTCCATCCGACCACAACGTTAGCGTTGGCTTCTTCCAAAGCATTTCCTCATTTCCACCGTTGCTAGTGGAGAAACAAAAGACAATTATTTATAATGTTGTGCGTTTTTAAGAATACGTTTTTCAGAATATCTCATGTCCATCTGACCACAACGTTAGCGTTCGCATTTCTTTGACAACTCAGTCTCACCGTTGCCAGTGGAGAAACAAAAGAGACTAATTCATTATCAATTCACTGCCATTCTATCTTGGAGTGACGTAACTAGCCGGGGGGGGGGGGGGGGGCAGCATGGTGCTGCGAGCATCTGGTCATCAGGTGACAGGGAGGAGTATCGATCCTCGTATCGGTCCCCCGGGGACAGGCCCAGTGACAAGTCCTTATCTCTCTACACGTCGCCCCCTATCCCCCCGCCTCCTGAGAGGGCGTTAGCCTTGAACAGGCAAAGACCATGTCCTTTCTGTTCTCTTGCTGATGTCTGCCACCTTCTTTGAAGGGCTTGGGAGATAGCTGGCTTTGAAACCAGCTTGTCGCCATCGGTGTGGATTCGAACCCGGGTCCGGATATGTTTTTCAAAGTCAACTTAATGCAGACACTCCTACGTGTCTGCTTGCTCACCCACGCGTGCACGCATGCGCACCTTGATAAAGTTACCATGTTTACAGTGTAAGTCCCGACTTGGAAAACGTTCAGATTTTTAAAACAGAATCAATATTAAAACTTTTTACCGCCGAACTGTGTGGCAGCTTGCTCTTTCTAGGGAGAAAATAACGTGCGTTTCCCCGAGGGAACTTTACAGAATTACACAACATTACCTGACCTGACCTTTTCCGTTGAAAGTAATGACCAACGCATACGGACCATCACACCACAAAAATTGGCACAAGAATAATTTCATGTGCGATCTCTTCCAAACAATAAATTGTCCAACTCAATAGGACAATTCCAAAGAGCCTAACAGTAAGACTCTTAACACTCCTCAGACCCCTTAGACGCCGGGATAGCAGCAGTCTACCGACACTCACACCTAAACTCCGGCCTTGTCAAAACAATAAAGTGTTACAAAAAAACAGAAACAACACCAAGTTGTCAACGCTGCCGTTGCGAGTAAAACATCCAGAAACAAAATGTGAAGACACTTGAGGTTCGCAGCAGTCTACCAACATTCCAGTTCAAAACAATAAACACAACACGGCAATCCCTCTGGCGCAAAATAGTTTACCGATATTGACTCCAACATTCCACCTCAAAACAAGAAACTGTCAAACACATCTGGTCAATCCCCAGCTTTTCAACACTACCACTAATCCACAGGCAAAGTTTGAAGACCCTCGATCCACGCTCACGGCAGTTTACCGAGACAACAAACTGTCAATCACAACAGGATAATCCAATATAGGTGGTTAATACTACCACTAAGACTACAACCACCCAGGGACATAGTGTGAAGAAAGCACGATGCAGGCTCCTAGCGGTCTACCACAAACACTGACTCTACACTGGACAAGAGAAGCTCCCTGTCACCCCGACGCCATCGCATGCTGGTGCCAGTAACCATCACTTGCACGTGTAGCACAACTCACAATTAGGACAATGGAAAGCAATCGATGTTCATAACACCAGGCTATGGGCAACCTCAAGCCACCGGTCACTCGTGGCGACCGACACAGAGCATGCAGAGACCAATCAATCGGCCAGAAAGGGATTTACCGTTTTGCACTTAAAGGTCGAGTCACCGTGCGCGTCTGTCAATGTGCGGTTGCTTTCATTCTGATACTCATCGGTCCATGCCGTATCGCCGGCATCTCTCTCTGACAGGGTGTATAATTACTGCGCGGAATCTATCAAAACAAGAATACAGAGTTATCTCCCATATGTGTTTCGCCAATGTTTCTGAGAGACGAACTGAGACGAAAGTGCTTGCAGATTGGCCGACTTCGACAGTGATCTCCGTTCTGTTCTTCACAGTTATGATATAAAGACATCGTTCTAAGGTTAAAACAAGTCGAAATGTCGAGACTGCTGTGGGAAGGAGACCGTGATATTGTTGCATCACTCCCAACTGGTTACGGAAAAAAGTGTCGTCTGCTTCGTAGCCAAAGTTGATTACCACGTGACACTTTTGCCATATTTAGAGTTGTTTGCACAGTAAATACACCCGCGAAAGATAGCTCGCTTGAAACTGTCTAACATATCAATTCCTTTGTAATTTAAAATTTACACAACACCATGAAAAATCATTATCGACGATCGCGAATCTGCTTATATCAAAAACACATTACGAAAAGCTCTAAATATGTAAAAAAAAAATTTAAAAAATCGATTTCTTACCCACAGAAAGAAAAGCAAGGCATCCTGTCAGGGATAAATGAGACCCGAAGGGAAGTAACTCATTTTACCTGAGTTCAGGATGCGGTTGCTTTGTGTTTCCTGACAGAAAACCGCATTAAAGATGTCACAAATGAAAACATAAAAAAAACCTTCAAACCACAAGCATAGAAAGCAAACAAAAGCCTACTTTATACCTCCTTCTACATGCGACCATCCTAGCATGGCCGATAAAGCTTGTATACTGGGAAACACACTAAGGATCACCAGTCTAAGTCTCTTCTCTTCTTTCGTTGAAACTCTCACTGTAGATATCTCCCTCCTACTGACAAGACGATAAAAGTAAATTCAAATGTTGCCATGAGATAACACGTCAAGTGAAGCTCCATGCGCAGCAAACAATGCAATATGAATGTTTTGCTTTGTCCTGAATTAAACGTTCCAAACATTTAACCTTTCTTGTTTTTGTTTTTTATTAATGCACAATCACCTTAAAAGTGAGGTAGATGACAAACATGACCAACAAAGCGAAATCTAAAACTGAATTCCCACATGTGTCCCCCGTTTTAAATCTCAGATTGTCCCAAAAAACGACAAACAATGATCATAGCGGATGAAAAGGACAATGGCATGCTACACTGGCGCACACAGAAAGAAGCCGTATGCCTGCTTCTGCAATCAGGAACGTCCCGTCTCCTGTAGCGCAGGCCCACGGCTCATGATTAGCAACAGAGTTATCTGCACAGGACGCCCCAAGTTGTTTCCCTTCGCAGATTGGCGGATGGTTCTTGTTTTTTGTTACTTTCTTCCCAACCAAACTTCAGTAAACTATTTTCTTTTCATCTATACTTTTGTATTATTCAAAAACCAAAAATTGCTTTAACTGTCCGCATTTTTAGTGCCACACAGTAACAGTATAAGATATGAAATTGTCTTGAATACGTTTAATCTCATTAATCGTTTCAGCGAGTAGTTGAAGAACAGTAGTACATGCACAACATAGCTTGAACAAAGTTGGAACAAATCTTCAAGAAATGATACACTTAAAACATCCTCAGCTCCAGATCCAACCAGCTTCTTAAAGACACCAGTTAAGCTGTATGAGGAACAGGTTTCTCTCTCCCCCTCCTTTTGGCAGATGCAAGAGTTCTGCAAATCCGGTGCATTAAGGGAAAGAGTTAATGGCTTCCTATACTGTTGGACCAAGCTGTCTCGCGCTTCCTCCCACTCCTGCAATGTCCAGCTCTCTCTCTCTCTCACCGACAATCCATAGAGTCTTTGCTGACCACCTCTTTGCCTCTCGTCTTGCACTTGTGCAGACCTTCCCACTAAGCCATCGAGAAATCCAGATGTCTCGCTGACCGGAAGCCCTGACCTTTAGAGGTCTCAGTCAGCCAAGACTTGTCTAACGCAGTGCCGGTGGACTCGGCTAGCTCGTGTCCTGTGTCTCCCATGAGACTGCTGTCAAGAGCAGATCGTCACATTCAGAACAAGATGAGACTCTAAACCTCACTTTCCCGAGAAAGTGTCAAGTGCCAATTGAATAACACTTATTCAGAGAGAAAAGAACCAGAACAGTCGTTGCTGCTAAAAGTTGGTAAAGTCTTTATAAGTTGTTCTCTTTTGCATTGCTAAAGGCTGTTGACACAGAAGGGTTAAAAAATACCCCTCTGTCATCTCGCCACACTAAACTGTTCGACAGACATCAAGGCAACCTCTCTCGAAGAGATCTCCTAAAGGAAGCAACCCACAAAAACCGTGTACAAAAATACCTCCGTGCGAGTTTTCAAACAGACGTCTACAGTTTTCCCTCGTCACAAGCATTCAATTATCCCTGCTGTTACAACGGGCACAAAATGGCTAACACAGCTTGACTTAGAGCGCGTGACGTCACATCCTGCCCCCGGACCGCCAGCCACAGCAATTATCAAACGTATCCACTGCTTTACTGGGTGACCTAACACACAAAGGGTAGGAGTCCATTACTGGCCTGAAAAATATCAGTGGCTGCCCATTTCACGGATATCATTGCTATCATACGCTATTAAGCGCAGCAATGCAAACGATGTATAAACCAGGCCGAAGGTACATAAGCCTTGTCGCTTGACGTTGGTATTCGGCGAAACACTGAAACTTATTTCATACTGCCGCCGTCATTTTGGCAGAATTGCTGCAACTTTTCATGGTGGGAAGGGCCAAGGACTACCCTAAACTTTTGAAAATTGACGAATCTTGTATGACCATTTCGCCAAAGAAATCAAATTCGTACAGCATCCCTGCATTCCGTATCACATAATAGTATGTATAGGTATTTAGCCAGAATAAGCACAAAATCATAATTCTACATTATTTTCACCGCAAGAATAATTAATGGATCTGTCCATTTCCCTCTTGACCGGCAGCTCACTTGACCGACATTTAGTCAGAACGGTTGACCATTTGAAATGTTAATGAATCTCTGACCACTGACCGAAGCCAGAGCTAAACCCTGCATTATTTGGTACACTTATTATCCGTGGGGAATTCTCTCTTATTGGCATTCTATTGGCCTTGACAAATTACCCGAGGCAAGAGGCAGTCCGATGAAACCTTTTTTCTTCAACGATAGACTGGCCATGTGCTGTTGATAACTATCTGAGTACTACATGTACGATCGAACAAACTAAATGACCATCTCAAAATAACCACGGTTGGACCATAATAAAGTAACACAATGAACAATGTCCACAGTCTGCATCAGTGGAATACCCATATAACAATTTAGGTTCATGAAAACAAATATGTCGTGAATGACGTCTGCGATGACTACTGCAACACACGCTGACAAAAAACCCCATCTGAAACAAAATCTCAGTTGTCAACTCAGCACACGGAAAGTGAAATGGGAAAAAGTCTCGCGCGCTGAAACTGACTGACTAGCTGGTGCTTTAAGTCCTCTGAGGCATCAAAACCTTTCAGGGACATTCATCTGGTAATATGCTAAAATAGCGCTGAAACCTCTCCCACAGCTGACTAAATAATGGCCCACAGCGACAAACACTTGCGGCTACATCAGCTGATAAAAACGGCAAAGAAATGATCACAACAGGCAGGCCTCACACAGTAAAAATGTCTGTCAAAAGCCAGATGAGAGATAAAGACAGCGCATCTCTGGTAACACACACGCTGCACTGTCAACACTTTACAGGCACGTCACTGAGTTGAAAAACTGCCAGTGGAAGAAAGCGAGAAACTGTCATGGCGATCTTCGGTGGCGCATGGCCCTGGCACACGCCATAACCAATCTCTCGGTCACTTCACAAAAATGTCAAAACTGTGTATGGAAATTTCCCACGGAAAATACATTTACAAAAATACCAAAACTCTATACAGCTTGACAAAACTGTCCGTGGATGAAAGCGATAGCCTATTGTAGATCACTGACGATACACACTGCCACACCTCTAGCAGCCACTTCACAAAGTTAACACAACTGTCGATGGGAATTCCAAAGGACTAAACAAGTACCAGAAACCAAACAAGGTGGAAGAAAGCAAGAGCCTATTGCCACCCTCTTGTGGCACACACTCACTTTGACAACTCTTGCAGCAATATCACCAAATTGACGAGATTGTTGGTGGAAATGTCTCAAGGACAATCTAAAGTATACCAAAATCACGACAGCCACATCACTGACAGAGTTAAAGAAACTCCCAGTGGAAGAAAGCACTCCACTGTCATGTCAATCTCTGGTGGCACACACTGTCACAACTCTAAAGCTTCTTCACAAAGGTGACAAAATGTCCGTGGAAGAATGCGAGAAACGATAGTCCCAACAGGACAGTTGTCACGCAAGTGTGCAACTTTGTGAGGCAGCGGCAGGTGATTGCCTGACACCAACCATTAGCGGCAGCAATTGTCGCTGCCACAGTAGCTGACAGATATGTCCTCTGAGTGATGGAGGCATCGCTTGTATTGTATCACCAGAAATGACGCATTTATCTGTGTAAAAGACAGTGATGCGTCTCTCTGTGTAAAAGACAGTGACGCTTCTTCTCCTTGTGTAAAGGCAATGTTTATCCCTGTGTAAAGACAATGATGCGTCTCCCTGTATAAAAGACAATGTTTCTCCCTGCAAAAATGACAATGATTCATCTCCTTGTGTAAAAGACAATGACGCTTTTACTCCCTGTGTACGAGTAAAAGACAATGATTCATCGTCCTAAGTAAAAGGCAATGACGCTTCTCCCTGTATATAATAAGAAGTAGAGGTTACATGCCGAGTCTCAGTGATTATTAAAAATAATGGTCGAAGTTGGCGGATCATGAAAAATGCGAGCTTCAGCGAGCTTTTTCATGACCGCGAACTGAGACCATTATTTTTAATAATCACTGAGACGAGGTGTGTAACCTCTTTATTCCTCCTTTCTTCAGTTATTCAAAGAAAACAGGAGTTTTTGTGCGAAAGTTTGATCGAATCCGAATCACTCAACCAGTCAACCTGCGCAGGCGATGGATTAATGCGCGGTTGTATAGTTCCGTGCAAATCATTCCATTCTGTTAACACTTCTTGTCAGTTTCCCTGTTTTAGACTAAAATCAAGTACACAGATATGCTGTTATTCTGCTGTGGCGGTAAAGGAAGATATTGTGTGTTCTGTTTATGTTTTAGTATCGGATAGGATAATGTTCTTTCGTCAAATGGGACTAGCAGACGAACTTTTGCACCCGTGTTCCAACGTTAATTACTGTATGAAGTTCAGTTTTCTGGGGAAAATAGTGTATGAAACCGCTTTATGTTGTTTAAATTGATGAGATGTGTGCATTTGGTTACGTGTGATCTGTTTATAAAATGAAATATTGTTGAAAACTGACCGTCGGATTGCAGTCAGTGTTGTCGAAGAAACTGCGTTAAAAGAAGGGGAACTACTCTTGTCGGCTAGAGTATGAGTTACTTGCCTTGGGAATTTGCTTGTGATGAACGGTTTGTGCACGGCAGATCTAGATTCAGAAAACAACCTAACTCATGGATTTTATATGGAGATTCATGTGTTCAGGCCTGTAGTTGTTAATTTAAATGCGGTATGTTTGTATTGTTTGCTCCAGAGATGTATATTTCGTACGTATAGAGCGTTCGGAACTTTTCAGTCGCAAAAGTAGTACCAAAACAGAACAGCTTCTCAACCCATTGCACTATCGAGGATTCAGGCTGTTGCTGGCTCGTTATTTGTTTGGTTGCTGGGTCATTATCGAAAAATAACTAGCTCTACAAGTTTACAGAGGTAAAGAAGCAGAGGGGGGAATAAAATAGCGTATCTCTGTCTAAAAGACAATAGCACATCGCTCGAAAGGCTGTTTCTTACTGCCCGTCGTCGACCTTCACACACATTACCTTTTAAAATGTGCAGCTCAAACGGAAAACCACTGATTTGTTTTATCATTATGATTTTTTTTAAAATAATAATGCATACTATTTTTAAACTGATTAAAAACTGGATTGATCTCATGCTGAAAACCACTGAGGTATGGGTTACTTTTCTACAAATAATTAAAAACTGGCTGAAAGTGAAACCGTGCTGGTAAATTAAGCTGACTCAAACCAATTTCTTCAGGAAAAATCCCTAAACCAGCAGAAAGACTTTAAAAAAAAAAGAGAGAAGATAATTCGATCGACAGAGCGACGTCTTCGCGCGCCAATTAGTAGACAGATTTAACGCCTATAATCCCCTCAACACCCCCTTTGCCTGACGCATCTCACGACTGCTCAACTATAAGTCTGGTTAACCGGTTAGCCCTGCCACAGGCCGTCTCTATTCCGTCGCACTTCTTCCAATACTGAAACGGACTCCAGTTTAATGCAGCGATCCCTGCAGCGAAAGCTGGGAAATTAAAATTAATCAAGAATAAGGAGCCACCCCCCTCCTCTCCTCTCTCTCTCTCTCTCTCTCTTCTCACCAACTTCCCCGCCTTTTCTCTATTCCTCAATTATTACACGCCTTTTTGTCCATTTCCCCCAATCCTTCAAATCAGTTATGAGCTTTTTCACGCTTCGGCGATGTCACCCAAGGTTTTTCCACAGAGAGACTTTTTTTTCTCATTTCAAATGCTTCAGGCAGGAGGTGGTATTATAAAAAACGCTCGCGCTGGACCCGAGTACTCTTCAGACATTCACACACACACACACACACACACACACACACACACACACACACACACACACACACACACACACACACACACACACACACTCTCTCTCTCCCTCACTCCCTCCCTCTCTCTCTTTCTTTCTTACACACACACACACACACACACACACACACACGAGTACAGACTCATGCACGCACACACACACACACACACACACACACACACACACACACAAACACACAGCAAACAAACACCCACACACACACACACACACACACACACACACACACACACACACACAGTAACACTAACACATGTGCACAAAATGAACACACACACACACACACACACACCGCGCGAGAGAAAAAGACTACAGGGAGGCATTGACGTCAAAGACTTTCGACCGTGACGTAATTACGTCACTATTCTTGGTTTACGGTACCATTCGGCGGCTTTGCTACGAGTATGCCATAGTCTTGGTTGGCCGAGACCTTGCACCGTTCTATCAGACTGCCTGGCTGGCTGTTGCACCGCGAATTCCTCCCACCGCCAAGTCGTTTTTTTTGGGTTTATTTCGCATTTAGGTCCCAGGTAACATTATGAAGTTTTAATACGATCAATCGGACCTATTATCAAGTTAGTGTATCAACTTTTGAACGAGCTGCGCCCAGTAGTTTCCCAGCAATAAGCTGTTAAGTCGAGACACACACACACACACACACACACACACACACACACACACACACACACACACACACACACACATTTAAAGTCTGCTGAGCCCTAGTACTAGCGTACTCGGGGATTTTAATATACTTTCTTATGTGATAACCAATGTGCTATATTTTCTCAGGACAAAGAACAAATGTTTATTTTGAATGTGTTATGTATGTTATTATTACGGACACAAACGCTCAGCAATGTAATTTCTCTTTTAGAGATTAATAAAGTTATTGTATTGTATTGTATTGTATTGTAAAGCTCTTATAACCAAGTACATATGGGACGCCTCCTGGCTCTCACGCTGACGTCATGGAGACACAGGTTGACGTCAGAGTCAAAAGATGAAAATCGATTCTGAACGGATTTAGCTGGACTACTCCAAGGGTGCATGGGTTTTAAAACTCGAAGAAATATCAGTTGAATATGGACACTGTCTTCTTACCGCATCAACTTCATGTCCCTAATCGGTCAAAGTTACTTTCGATGACGTCAAGCTAGATTATTGGATCAGTAAACACTGCCTACTACCTGCCTGCCTGTACCTGGCGGAATTTCTTATTTCTCATTCTAGCGTGTGAAAATTGGACATAAAATGGCGTTAAGTTGACCGTTTTGAACCTACTTCCTGGCAAAACAACATGACAGTGACGAACCAGAGACCCAAAGCAGAAACACACACTTGGCCACTCATTATCATGCTTCAGACGCATTATCCGATAACCAAGCAACGCAATCCGTGTCCCATTTGAGGTTGGTTGGTTTGTTGATTTTTGTTATGTCCCTTCAGCCTGTTGTGCAATTCGGGACCGATTCAACTTTGTTTTCCTTCTCGTTCAATTGAGGTACAACAAAGCCTACATATATAGACTTTTAAAGAAAACACCCCTCCACCTCCACCTCCGACCCCCCCCCCCCCTTCTACACACACACACACTCCACATAGGCCTACGACCTTTTTCCTTTTTTACCTACCTACCTGCCCTCTTTTGACAGCCATTTGATGTTGAAACCAATTTTGTGACACGATAGCTATTTCTATCCTTTCCCTTTTGGCTCTCCCGAAACTGAGAGCAAAGGGAGAGGGCAGCTATTTACATCACACTCCCACTTTAATGTGCCTCCCTTGATAGTGAGCGCTACTGACGTCAGGAAGTCAGGATGACGTCACTGCGAGAGGAACGAAATCGATAATTCAGAGCTTTTACCACCTTCACGCTCGGCGATGGAACTGCTCTGGATTCTAGAAGCAGAGTACTGGAGCTTTCTTCGCGGTTTGATGTAAAATGTACAAGTGCACTGTGCCTCATGCATTTATGTATTTATATATACATTTATTCATACATGTATTTATTTTAATATGACCACAGCTGTCTTCTGAATCAAGAAAATACTCCTTCTACAGAATTTCCCACAGCTTTGTTTTTTAAATTTAATATCGAGGGAAGGTTTTCTTTGCAGAAAATGACACAAAAAGAAAATCAAATACTAACAAGAAAGTACTTGAAGATTAAATTTGTATTATGTTTTGCAAACTTCTTTCTATATTTTCGACACACATTCAAACATTTGAAAGAAAACACTGATGGTTTCAAAGCAAGCAAAATCTTCCATTCCTATCTTTAATCATAGCACGTTCAAACGTTTGAAAGAAAGCACTGTTTGTTTTAAAGCCAAACAAATATGAAATTCCATTTAAAGCGCTAGATTTTTCTTCATGCTTCGCAGAGCAAAGCGTTTCTCTCCCCCGAAAGCTGCTTGAATGGCGGGGTAAAAACAGTCATACATGTAAAAACCCACTCGTGAAAAAACATGAGTGAACGTAGGAGTTTCAGCTTATGAACGAAGAAAAAGAAGAAGCGGTTCTCGATCTAAACATTTTTTTCCTTCTTCTTCAAAGTTACAGCGCTTAAAGGCTTTTAAGGCATTAAAAGCTTTCAACACAAATAGTAATATTAATCTGAGGAAGTACGGCCAAACGCCAAAACATCTGAACGGATACATCAACTTTTAGTTGATGTTGCTTGGAAACCATTTCTCCAGGCTTTGCTGCGCAATAAGCCTTGTAGATACAACAAGAAAACGAAGAGAGAGAAAAAAGCAAATTGCCCACACACGTCGAAAAGGTAACGTCTGCACGACACACTCCAGAAAGAAAAAAACCGTCAATGATGAGTTTTCCTCAAAATGTAGCCGTGGCACGAATTGTTGCCAATTTGCTGCAACATTTCATAGGTCAATTATTCGTCCACACGACAAAACTTGTCAGCTTAAGAGGAAGGTTCCCTGACATTTTATCCGAGCACGTGAGAACGGAATGTCAAGCAAATCTATCTTTCCAACGATGCCTCGCTTCTCCGGGCAATTCGTTTTTACTCTTTAACATTATGAAGTCCATATGCCTGCTCTAACGTAGTACATCTGTCAAGTTAATGAAGTCATGTTATCTGTAGTACTGAATGCCGTCGTGCCTCAACACATAGCCCAAACCTAATCAGTAAGTCATATCGTAATTAACTCCAAAATTACCTGAGTATTGCTGTCACGTTCCAATATTACGAATTCAAAAATCGCTGAAGTTCTGCTTTTACCAATGAAAGAAAATCAGTTTCAAAACCACACTTCAACGACAAATGTTATGCACACCAGTACACAAACATGCATAATAACCTGCCATCGAGTCTGCTACTCTTCCAAGCTCAATCACAAACTAAACAAGATAAGATGCCTTCAATTCCAGTGGCTCCAGCACGGTACAAAAAAATCAGTTCCAAACATTGCTTCATATACGAACACATTATATGCAACCGGTGTCCGACATAAGCTCGAACGACAAAAGCTCGAACGACAAAATCTCGAACGACAAATGCTCGAATGGACAAATGCTCGACGCGACAAAAGCTCGACGCGACATATGCTCGAACGACAAATGCTCGAATGGACAAATGCTCGACGCGACAAAAGCTCGACGCGACATATGCTCGAACGACAGAAGCTCGACCGGACAAATGCTCGACGCGACAAAAGCTCGACGCGACATATGCTCGAACGACAGAAGCTCGACCGGACTGTAGAATGATGCTGTCAAAACTACTTTGATAACGTCATATCTGAAACTGTCACGGTGATGTTGTTCTAGTTTCGAGCGACAAATTGACTGAATTCAAGTTTGTTTGATATCACATTGTTGTTGTTGTTGTTGTTGTTGTTGTTGTTGTTGTTGTTGTTGTTGTTGTTGTTGTTGTTGTTGTTGTAAGCACGCCGCTGCTGGATTTCGAGCGACAAATTGACTAAATTTGTTTGATATCACGTTGTTGGTTTAAACAAGTTTAACTTTATTTCTGAATTGATACTCACAGCAAGCAAACAAACAGTCGTCCATCTGCCCGTTCCGCTTACCTGAACCTTTCCTGATAAACAGTCAATCCCGGGCCAAATCAAATTAATAACATTGACAAATCTAAACCCCGACACGATCTCCCCCCTTCTTTTTTCTCTTCGTTCTTTTTTTCTTCTATCCTCCTCTCTCTCTCTCTCTCTCTCTCTCTCTCTCTCTCTCTCTCTCTCTCTCTCTCTCTCTCTCTCTCTCTCTCTCTCTCTCTCTCTTGCAGACAGATTTTAAAATAACACAAAATAAACAGACAGGCAAAATAACACCGAGAAGGACACGCACAGACACGTTCGATCTTTCGTCGCGTCGAGCTTATGTCCATTCGAGCTTTTATCGCATCGAGCTTTTGTCGCGTCGAGCATTTGTCCATTCGAGCGAGCATTTGTCGTTCGAGATTTTGTCGTTCGAGCTTTTGTCGTTCGAGCTTATGTCATGTACCCATATGCAACAGTACACATTCAGGTTCTACAGATCCACGCTCACGCACTGAAGTTCCTCTTCTCAGCTCAAACAAGCACTGAACAAAATGTCTGTTTACGAGTTCAGTGGTTCTACACGAAAATCGACACTAAGTGAGCACAGACGAAAGCAATTGTGATACAGCTGCCTCCACCCAGACAACTATCAAACTTTCAACATGTGCCTCCTCCACCCGTGTCTCTCAAAGGGAGAGGTAACTGACAGCGCTTTTCCCGTCATGGCGTCGGACGACGAGAGCACGCGCACAGGGAAATAGAGCCTGACATTGTCACCACTTTCGGTGTGGTCTGCTGCTTGTCATGGGCCAAAGTCCGCGGTTCGAGCCTGGGTCCAGGCATTTGTTTGTTTGTTTGTTTGATTGTTTCCTTGTTTGTCAATCATATTTCCCCCTAATTAATGGGACTGTGTGTCTATTCGGTCCGGGAAAAAAGAGTTTTGTTTGTGCACTATCTGCGAAAGAAAGAATCATGGAAAAAAACTTAACTTGAGCTGCGGGCGAAGTTGTATTATTCATTTGAAGGTTACACTGAAACAAGTTGGTAAACAGAGATTTTACGAACATTGTAATGAATCAACACACATTCTAATATAAAAAGATATAGGATCGACAAATACACAAAGATCAAATTTGGCAAACAACTGTGTTGAACTAACTGTGCTGTGAGGCCACACCAAAAGTAGGGATTATAATGTCAGGCTCCATTTCCCTGCGCGCACGCTCGTTGCGCGTCCGACGTCATGACACAAAAAGCGCTGTAAGTTACTGTACCTGTCCTGTCTCTCTCAACGCTCACACGTCCACCCGGTCACGCAATGCACATGTACTTGTACTTTCTTCCCGCCTACGTCTTATCCTCTTTTTTTCGCCTGTTCTAGAATTTGACATGGAGACCTTTTTTTCTGTCAGCGCGACGAGAATTTAAGCTGTTGTTTTTAGGACTCTGACTTGTGCAATAACGAAACTAATCCTGTTGGTTGAACGTCCTTGAAAAGGAAAATAGGGGAAAATAAAAATCAGGTAATTCGATTAACTGAATGTATTTTATTTTTGCAAGGCCTGTCTGGAACTGATAACCTATCTACTGACAAGATGATAATGAAAAGCACAAAGAAAAGAAGAAGAAAGGGAGAGAAAAAAAGGAAAAGAAGAAAACAATGTAATTAAAATTGGGGGAAAAAATTTGTCAGGTAACAGAAATCAATGTGATACGTATATCTCAAAGGCAATTACCGTGCGGATTCAAATAATACGATTCGCTGCTGGGCGTATTCGGCTTTAAAAGTTTCTTTATTCCCGCTGAAACCGTCTTGTAAAACACTACACACGTCTGTATAAGGCAGGGGTGTTGCTAGACATTTTCATGTTGGGACATTTGGCCGAAACTGTCAGAAAGCTTTAGGATATCTTGGAAAATTTTCGGCTATTATTTTGGCTCATACAAAGTCACCGCAACATTGAAGCACAAGACTCAAGAGGGGAACACTAATACATACAATCATTGTCTTAGGAACACAGATTACAGGGGCGGAGCAGTTAAGCCAGAGGGGGGGGATACAACCTGGGGTCCAGGGTCCCGTTGAGGGGTCTGGGGGGCAAAGCCCCCCTGAAGCTGAAGAATTTTAGCTATTTTATAAACAATTTGTGGCTTATCCTTGATTTTAAACATGATCAACTGGTGTCAGCAGCCACTCATTATTTCTTTTGACGTTAGTATTAAATAATGGCAATTTATCTTCACTGATATCTGCTCCCGACATCATATAGTATGGTTAGAAGGAAGACATGTCGCATACTATGACAATTAAACAATTAACTCTTCCCCCGCCTTTACAGACAGACAAAAAAAAATTCACAGACATCTTTTTTGGGGGGAGGGGGGGAAGCCGGAGGGGGAGGGGGTGGCCGGAACCCCTGTAACACCCCCCTAATCCGCCCCTGGATTATATGTTGCTTACTGCAACTGAAATAATCAGCTTTGCTGATTTAACTACATCAGACACCAGTTCTCTGAAACTTTTTCAAACCTTTAACTTTAATTTCTTGAAAGTAAAACTCTTCCAATCTTGTGCTAATCTTGACAAGCCTTGGGAAACATGACTGGTAAAACACCAATAAAAACCCGTGTTGGGTGAGCCATTTTGCTTGGAAACCACGATTTGGAGGACGCTTTTCATTCTCTGGCTCAGCAGATTTCGATTCGCGGTGACTATCGTCTGCTGTCGTCTGCTTTGATCGACTTGACAACACTACTACCACTCACACTGACACTGTCCACATTCGCGGTGTTCCTGTCATTTTGTCCGGAATCATTTACCTTGGCGAATGGTAGCAAACCTTGGCCAATTTATTTTTTTTATTTTTTGGTTGCGACATGATGTTCAAATCCAAATCGAAAGCACTGACTGACTTATAAATTATCGCGAACCGGCGAACGCAAACGCTGAGAGTGTGGTTTCACTCCGGTATCTATATTTTTTGGCAATGGCTTCCGTTCAAAACATTGATGTTTCGTTTTTGGTATTCGCGAAGGAAATAAACGTCAGTCAGTTGACTAAGTACATCGGCAGCAGTTTTAGCAATCAAAGCCTGACCAATACAAAAAAACCTGGACAAACTGTGGCCGATTTAGGCGAATACTCTTCGGACATTTGGCCGATAGGGACATGAAAGTTTCGGCCAAAGTAAAAAAAAAACCGACACCCCTGTAAGGTAACATGATGTAACAGTATTCTTCTCTTAGACAAAAACATCTGATAAACAAAGGGAAATAAGCGCTCTAATGCATAAAAAAAGGTGTAAGTGAGAGTTATACGGAACCAGTCTCCTGGCACCTGAAAGAATAACAAGCTTTGAAATGAACGAGCGACTTTCCTCCTCGAAGCGATCATTTAGCACCCCGCCCCCTATCTTATCGCTAGTGGTGGTACGACTGAAAGTGTGTATCTCAATGTAAACATGTTCTGAGAAGGAAAGCGTAATCAATCAGATATATAATTAATTGTGACATGCATGTCGGTTTCTCTTTGATCAGCTCTCTTTGTCACGCACATACAAAGGCGCAATCCACGAACGCATGAAAGGCCAGGACACACTGTGAAACCTGAAAACCCCGCGGTTTGAACCTTTCACAAAACAGCACCCCGTAGTACTCACAGAGCCGTCAGAGGTCGTCGATCTAGCAACTATTGAATCGAGTACTATCTCTTTTCATTCATTTCTAGCGTAAACGAGAGGTGACTATTGACACGAGTACTATCTCTTTTCAGTTCCTCCTAGCATAAACGAGGGGTCGATCTAGCAAATATCGAATCGAGTACTATCTCTTTACATTCACTTCTAGCGTAAACGAGAGGTGACTATTGACACGAGTACAATCTCTTTTCAGTCCCTTCTGGCGTAAACGTCTGGACTTTTCCGGTAGGGGGGAAATACCCTTCTTTTCACACATCTATTTCCGTACATCATTCGTCGGTCGCCGTAGACCTCTGGAAAACTCTCTGGAAACAGTCTTCCTTTGACAGGAGATACACGTGTCCTTACGTATAGTCTCTTGGTACTCTTTAAGTGTCTCTATCGATTGTTGACGGCAACTGACCGAAAACGTCAAGCCTTGTTTCCTCACACAGATCAAAGAGGTACGCACAGTAATGAGTATTGATGGATGAAAAGGTCAGATAAAGAAGAGGGAAAAACGAGGCATGGCAAAACCTGCGGAAGGGGGGGGGGGGGGGAGGAGGCTCTGTTTATTATTTAAAAGTTGGTTTTTTTAAATGCAACTTCTTTTCTGCCTCTCGTTGTTGAAATCTGAAGTGTATATATCCAGCACCTGAGCTCTGAATCCTTTGATTTCTTACTTCTCGATCAAAAGTTCACAAAGACAAACATTTGATCGTCCATTGAATTCACATAATATATTACACGTCTTGGTGAAACTAATACACATGCACCAAGAAATCTTATGATTATCTGCTTGCGAGAATTTAAATTCTCGTTTAAAACTTAAACTTCTCCAAATTACTCGTATTTTTCCTTCAAACATTTATAAGTTAAAAAAAAATGTTTTAACAAAAATGTTAAAATATGAAACAGACAGGCAAAGCACAGTTCTTATTACTTTTACGAGGACATTCAGACTTCTAATGAAAAAAAACCTCCCAGCAACAAAATGTCACTTTAGCAAAATGAAAATCTACTATTTTTTTCCATTACAGACAGACAATCTCAAGTCCCTGACAATCAGGTTTCACTTTCGGAGTGTTGTTCGATTTTCACACCGCTTTACAGAAAGAAAGAAAGAAAGAAAGAAAGAAAGAAAGAGAGAAAAAAAAAGAGAAATAGAGAAAGAAAGGAAAGAAAGAAAGAAAGGAAGGAAGAAGGAAAGAAAAAAAGAGAGAAAAAGAGAAAGAAAGGAAAGAAAAAAAGAAAGGAAGGAAGAAAAAAAAGAAAGAAACAACAGTGACGAGTACTTGCTTCCTAAGAGTGTCTCATTCTCTTATTGAGATTCCTCGCACATTTCTATCCCTCATCTCCTTTTTCACAAGCTCCTTCCTTATTGAACCTCAAGCTCCTTCCTTATTGAACCTCAAGCTCCTTCCTTATTGAACCTCAAGCTCCTTCCTTATTGAACCTCAAGCTCCTTCCTTATTGAACCTCAATCACCTTCACGAAGTGTGTAAATCAGTGTTCACTCTGTTACCTCTTGGCCTATATTTCTTCAACACCCCCTTCAAGAGTGATTACCCTGCACGAAAAGTCGAGCAACATTGTCTTTCGAGTACATCCATCAATCACCCACAGCACTGTGTGTCTCTCTCCCTCCCTCCTTCTCTCTGACTGAGAGCTTGCAAGCAAACACTGGTGGTAGTGATGCCATGGTGCCGAGCCGTTCTGGATGGTGACAGTTCCCCTGGGAACGGACTTCACGTGCACAAGCTTGTGTCCGTGATAGGCGGGGCGACGTGTGCTTCGTTATCTCGCTTCCTGTCCATGACCTAAGACGGGAAGCCACCCTGGGGAGCTCATCTCTCTCTCTCTCTCTCTCTCTCTCTCTCTCTCTCTCTCTCTCTCTCTCTCTCTCTGTGTCTCTGTCTCTCTCTCTCTCTCAATTCAATGATTACTACAATAAACCATCCATCCATCCATCCATCCATCAATATATCTCTCTCTCCCATCCTCTCTCTGTCTGTGTGTCTGTCTGATCTACTTCAACCAGTGTAGTCAGCTAGATCATGCTTTTCATGATACGCATTTGTGTAGAGGAATACCTAATAAAAACACCCCTATACCGGGGGTGTAAAAAGAATGGTTTGATACTGCGCTCGTCGCTAGAGTGTAGGTAGGGCCAATATACTTTGACCGTTTCAGAATTCCTTGATCTGCATAACAGTGGATTTGCTCTGCGTGACAGAAAATGACTTTGGCATTTCCTACTCCCCCATATTCTATTTGGCCCCGCTACCACTTCAACCCCTTTAACATGTCTGGAATCCGTACAGCCCAAGAACAGCTTTTTTTCCAAAAACTAAGAGCAAAGAAAACGCCCCCATTAATTATCCCCTACATCGGGTGTGATGATCTTACGATAGTTACGACTCGTGTGCTCGGCCGTCAACTGGTATGTTGTTGCACTAAGTTCGTGCTATCACGACCCCCCCCCTCCCCCCACATACACACACACACACACACACACACACACACACACTCACAGTCACTTTCAATCTTTGCCATTGGTCTCTAAAAGGGGCAACCGCAATTTGAGACGCTAAGGTGCCAGAGAAGCACTCGGCAGACGGGGCCATTAATTGCATCAGTTGTGGGAAGGTGCTGTGTTGCTCCATGTGACACACTCTAAAATGTCTCCTTCCTAATTCTACGAGTAGGAGAGACGCATCAAGATTGAATGTGGGCGTCACAGCACTGAGATGAAATATATGCCAGGGAGCCCTTCTCGCTGTTATTGCATCATTACAACCCACGCGGGCGGTGGTGCTGTTGTTTGTCTCGCGAAATGCACATTAGAAATAAGACGCCAAAAAAGCTTCCATCTCGTTTCCCTTCGGAGCCTTTTGTTTCTCTCTGTCTGTGTCCAGACATGAACTAATTTGAAAAACTGATATGTAACTGGCCGACATTTTGAGACCAGGAAGACGTTCAAAATCAAGAAAAATAACACTTTTTTTCTTGTCGCGAAACTTTTCTAAGATGATTTCAACAAAATAAAAGTTAAGGAGAAAACAGTACATAAATTGTTTTTCGCATCAACAACAAAATGGAGAAAAAAACATTTATTGCCCAATGCAAAAGAAGAGAAAAAATCCAGAAAATTAAAATTAAAAAAGTAAGAGATCGACAAATAGAAAGCCAGACAGAGAGCAACACACACAAAAATAAAAAAAAGAAGTAAATGAATAGAAAATAACCGGCTACTAAAAGTAGTTTAACAAAAACCCACCAAAAAACAAGCACAAGGTCAACAACAACAATCAGCTTGCAAAAAGATGACGATCTGAAACAATGATGACAAAAACCCATGTTTAATGGCTTTTTCACCGGAAAACGGCATGACGGGAAGAGAGACACACGGAAATACGGGCCATCAATACTCGTCTCCTTTTCCTCGTGTATCAAGTACAACAAGCAGTTTATTTTCAACACGGAAGGGGGGGTGTTTGTTTGTGTGTGTGTGTGTGTGTGTGTGTGTGTGTGTGTGTGTGTGTGTGTGTGTGTGTGTGTGTGTGTGTGTGTGTGTGTGTGTGTGTGTTGTATGTGTGTGCGTGCGTGTGTGTGTTTTTGTATGTGCGTGTGTGTTTTTTTGTATGTGCGTGCGTGTGTGCGTGCGTACGTGCATGCGTGCGTACGTGCGTGTGTGTGTGTTTATGTCTGTGGCACAGAGACAGACAGGAATAGATAGAGAACAAAAAAAGTAAACAGAAACACAGACAGAAAGAGATAGAGATACAGAGACAGAGTCAGAGAAAAGGGTGGGGTGGGGAAGGGGCCCGTTTTGTCAATGAGGGTACTTGAACTCTTTAAGCCCAAAACAAAACAATCCAAACAAAATCTCTATAATGACAGCAATTCGTAACTTTAAACGAAGTTCCCCAAACAGAATCTCTAGAAAAACGGCCATCTTGGAACTCTAAACCAAACATTAGCAGTGGTTGTTCGTGTCCTCGTTGGGAAGTTTACGAGCCCAAAAAGACGGCCTTTAACGACAGAACGATACAGTTACATGGAAGTAGGTGGACAGCTCTTGTACAAAAGACTGGCTTTTGCCGACCCAACCCCTGAGGACAATTGCCTTTTCAGACGTTTTAAATGCAAAACTTCTTGCAGGCGAGACCTAAACTATCTCCGTTTGACACCAAAAACACATGATAAAACAAGTAAAAACATATAATCGTAGACACACTTTCTGCTCCTCCGAGATTCATAAGAGAAACTAAATGCTGGTGAGGGGAATTTTATGGCAAAAAGACACGAAGAAGATCGTCTTGCCGGACAAAACGTCTTTCAAGTCAACCAAGAACAAAAGCTTTGACTGCTTTAGATGTAAGTCTTTGTTTAGTTCATTGCATTTAACGGCATGCTTTAAAGAAAATCCTGTCTATAAGCACCATTTCGAGACACTCTTTTAACCTAATTCAAAGAAGTCTACGGAAAAGTCGCTGTATCATACGCATAAAGACGTACCACAGTAGTTTATATGACAATGCTGCATATTTATGGGAATTAATTAAATGAATACGAAATCAGTGGAACCCGTCTGCTTTTCAGCGTCAAAGTCTTAGTTCTTTCTCGCAATATGTTTCCAACGCTGTCTCGTAAGCATACCGCAGCAACTCTTACAAATACCGCATCTTTTGTTCGTGGCTTTTCAGATAAAACCAACGCTATCAGACACCACACTCCAAAAAGATAATTTTATTCAGACTTCAATCCTCACCCGAGGATAATGCGACCTAAGTGAGGCCGGAGGCTTGCAATAAATTCAGACTTTGCAGCGTCAAATCTCCACCGCCAGGCCATGGCACACAAAAAAAAGAAAAAGAAAAAAAAAGTAGCGAGTAAGAGTTAATCCTATTGGCTGTCTGGCGTCACCCCACCTCACGTGACTGCTGCAAGAGCTTCATACCCACTAAATACATAAGTGTGGCAAGCCGCGTGGATCAACCCTGAGGGCGAAATTATCACTGGGATGTTGTTGACAGCTTTTCCCGTACAAGCAAGACAATCAAGACCTGTCAAATCATCTCCTCGGGTTATGACAACACGGCTGCATTGAGAAGATCATTTGCTCCAACATCACGGACGATCTGCGAGGCTCAACTTGATCAGATCTGGGCTTGGTTAGCGTGATAAATAAATTGAATTGTGGCTGCCACAAAT
The DNA here is from genome assembly GCF_037325665.1 of Littorina saxatilis. NCBI lineage: Eukaryota > Metazoa > Mollusca > Gastropoda > Littorinimorpha > Littorinidae > Littorina > Littorina saxatilis. The sequence continues at coordinate 36,436,920 of NC_090253.1, read as the reverse complement.
ATTTCCCCGTAACACACACGCTGTATGACAAGCCACACGAATCTACTCGCCTAGCAAAAGGGAAATTGTGCCGTGAACTGATATAATTCGTTAGCGTGACTGCAATGACACGATCAGCTGAATGTATCTCAGTAAAATGAGCCAGGTGCATCAAACCGTGATCATGAACGCTCTCAGATAACAATCACCAAAAGACATCTGTGCATTGTTGTGCTTTTTTTCCACTCAAAATTGGGGTGGGGTTGTATAGACGGGAGAGCGAAGGTGGGCAATCTGGAATGAAAAAAATCGGAACTATTCCAGCAGAATGAGCCAGAGCAACAATCCAATACTTTGCCACAACCAAGATAGCATCGGGAGTATCAGTGTACACGCTGCGCTACGTAAACGGCCAAAGTTAATTAACGACTGCTCTTATACAGACTAATTTTAAGAGCCTTTCGCTATGGCAGATCAAAATTTGGAGACAAAAATCAACGGGATGGTTGTTGTTTTTATTTGGCTATTTGGGATAAAAAATCAAAAAAATCACCTGAACATATCATGGCATTGTATTAGCAGAGGTTAAAACGCGCGACCAATGATCTGAGACAGTGGAATGACACGTATTCAGTTATGGTGAGCCAAGTGATCCAATTGACGTTGTTCCATATCACGACTGCACTGAGGATGACCTGAGGACATACCATTACGGTAAGCCAAAGAGCTCAAACCGCGAGTCCAGTCGGCACAATTGAGACTTAGAGATGATGTTTATCTAAGAATATGATGAGCTGGTAGAGTCAACTAGTTTTACAAAATATCGCGAGTAAATGACCTGAACAAATATCTCGACACTAAACCAGCTTAATTAAAAATATCTACAAAACATCACGACTTTGAGAACCTAAACTCACGTCTGTATAGTGATAGTGATGTACCTTCATTTTTTACTGTCTACAAAGATCCGAGAAAAGAAGATCTAAAAAGAGATATGATATATATTATAATGAAGGCAGTCTCAATGAACAGAAAATCAGACGAGTGAAGTTTTCTTAAGGGGAAAAATACTAACTAATTCGTGGTTCTTAAACGTGAAATGTCACCTTATTCCCTTCATAGATAGCGCAAGACGAGGCTAACAAACACGCACTGTCTAACACTGTTAGTAACAGAAAACCAAACTATGGTAGGCCATACGGATCAAATCGTATCTCCAGACATCACGACTTTATAAAGGTTTCCTGGAGATATTAAGGCGCCGTTCATTATAATGGATCAAACCACACTGAGAAATATCACGAACACAAGTCATCACGAACACAAGTCAGTTAAAAAAAAGTATTCTGTATTACATTTCAGCCGATTTCAACTGAATCTACTTGGATCCATTTTCTAGTCTGGGTCGGAGCGAAGCTAAAGCTCATCTGCATATTACTCACGACTTTACCCGAAGAAAATCTATGACTTATTGGAGCTCATTAAAATGTAACGTGCAAAGATATAAGTAAGCTTTCCGTTAATCACACCGGCTTAAACATTAATCTTATCCAATCAGCAATCTCGCATTATCTGTGAATTTATCTTATTTTTGACAGTTAACACAACGAGTTTTTAATAAAACGGGAGAAAGGGATACTTTTTGTAATACAGTGCGGATTTAGTTTCCCAGTATTCTGTCGTTTCCAATTTCCACCGACCAGTCACGCACACAAACGCTAGAGTGGCTTGTTCACTGCGGCTCATGGATAATGCAAATACACCATAATGCAAGTTCTCTCACACAAATAACGACCCGTTTCAACGCTAAAACTCGCGCTGTCAATAACGGAGATAAAAACGCAACACTCTGTTAAAAACACGGGTTGTGTGTCTACATGCATTTCAAATGCAGATCATAAAATCATCGATGTGCTTACACCCCGCACGCTATGCTTCAAGGACATGAGTAAAATCTAGCGCGCATTATGTTCTGGGCGAAGTAAGGTTGAGCAAATCTCCCAACAGGGACAACAGTTAGTCTATTTTATATTGTTTGGTAGTAAAATTAGTGCTAACTTCAATTCTTATTGACGGTAAACCAATTCAACACGAATGATGAACACCACTCTAGGTTCAGGTTTGGTACTAAAAGTAGTGCTAACTTTAATTGTGATTGATGGTAGACCAATTCAACACGAATTATGAACACCGCTCTAATTCTGAGTCTCTGCTCACACACATTCCCCTGCAATGAACTGCCAACTAATCGATATATGACTTTAAAAGTCTACAGCAGTCACACTTCCAGTCATTCTGATCATCATCGCTCCACGCTATCGCTTTAGTCCCTCTGACCGGACGCTAAAGTCCTACGCGAATCTATCAAAACAAGAATACAGAGTTATCTCCCATAATGTTGTTCACGAGCAGTGTTCGCGAGACGAAAATGATTGCAGATTGGCCGACTTCGACAGTGATCTCCGTTCTGTTCTTCACAGTTATGATAAAGACATCGTTCTAAGGTCAAAACAAGTCGACATTTTGGGACTGCTGCCGGAAGGAGACCGTAATATATGGTTGCATCACTGTCAAAAAATCGTCTGCTCCAGCGAGCGCCGAAATCAAACGGATGATTATCACGTGACACTTTTGCCATATTTAGAGTTGTTTGCACAGTAAATACACCCGCGAAAAATAGCTCGCTTGAAACTGTCTTACATATCAATTCCTTTGTAATTTAAAAATTACACAACACCATGAAAAATCATTATCGACGATCGCGAATCTGCTTACATCCATAATTTAACACATTACGAAAAGATCTAAATAATTTTTTATGTAAAAAATCGATTTCCTCGCCAGACAAGGAAAACCAAGGCATCCTGTCAGGGATAGAATGAGCCGAACTCATTTTGACCTGAGTTCAGGATGACTTCCAGTATGCTTCTACACGCATGTTTAAAAGAATCCACCGATACAACAATTAACGTTGAATGCGCGCATAAGACCTACCGATACAATCAACATTCAACACATATCAAAACGTGTGTCTAAAGTAGTCTACTCATACAATCAATGGGCTCACTTCCAAGAAGAAGTCCAGTACAAACACGTGGCAATCGCCAAACTTAGAGCAACCTACCAATACAATCGATCAACACTATCAAATAACACACAGTTCTGCACAGCAACACACGACCTAGTTCCAAGCGAAGGCACACACATTCCACTCCGACGCACGTGCATGAACTCAGGTGAGCGCAAGGACTGACACACAGACACACAGGAGCACCCAACACACACAGCGCTAAGTGTGTTCCCATCAATATTGTGAGAAGCAGCGTGTCTGTCCCACGTCCAAGCCTTCTCTTGACTAGGGGAGCCGATAAATCAATATGTATGCTCGGTGCCGGAATGGTTCACGTGGCTTCCTGCACCACCACTGAGCTGTACCAATGGCTATGTCCCATGCTGCCAGGTATCAGAGTCACGCCGGTTCACTGGATATAGTCTATGTTTATTCATTATATGATTGTTTGCACGTTACACGCATGTTTGAGACTCGGTGCCAGGTTCAACAACTTTCGTTAAAGTTATATGTTGCCTTCCTGTACGATCAGTTTTATCGTTGGCGCTTTTTTATTGGTCAAAGCTGCGCGGTGTAAGCGTTATGCAATATGATTGATTTAATTTTTAAAGAGTTATGCTAGTTTGCTTGATACAGTTGTCATTGTGTGGACGGCACATGTTTCAGACTATAAATATAATATAATAAGCGCCACTTTTTAAACATTTTCGGTGGATATGACACGCTTTGAGGAAGAAGACAAAACTGTTTGTAGACATCGAATAAAAACTTCATGTTCCTAGGAGGGTGGGGGATAATGATATTCTCCATGTGTTCGGGTACACACCCAGACCAGCTCCCCTGGAAGCGGCGTATGGCTGCCTGAAGGGTCATACACGTAAAGACCCACTCGTTCCAAAACATGAGTGAACGTGGAAGTTTCAGCCCATAAACGAAGAAGAAGAAGAACCTAAACCAGCTAGAGCATTTTGCGTTCAAAAAAGGATTGGTTTGTACATGTTAAAAAATATTGTGTAATATGCAGTAAGCAGAGAATACAAGAAAAAGTATGCCCTTAAACGTATTGATCTCACGAATATGTGCTCAGTTCTGTTTCCCTTTTTTTTTAAATATAAAAGTACTCCATAGGCATTGACTCAAACCCTTTCAATGAATGCTTCATTCAAATCATTTGTAATTTAAACCGTTGTAGCAAGCTGGCATTCTGTAAATTAATCAATGAAAACATACATATTTGAATACATCTATAGATAAATAAACTAATTAATCAATCAATCAAAACAATTATAATACGTGTACATGAAAAAAATGGTGCAGGTAGGATGTGCAAGTGTATTTGAACATCCATCTCCTCAAGAATGTAAAAACGGGAGTAAACTAAAAAAAAAAAAAAAAAAAAATCCTTTCGTATCTTATTCATCCAATAAACAGACATTCTAAGTACCAACCGCAGTAATAACCATGTCTAGCCACTTAAAGCCCAAACCACTTCTGGGAGCAGCTTAATTTTCGCGCTAAAGCCCCCACCACACAATCACATAATTCGCGCCAGGCCGCAGAAAGAGGGAGGGGAAAAGGACTAAATCACATCTTCAGCAAGGAATGCAAATGAGTGCAGCACCCAGGCAGTTTGGCGTGGCGGCTTCTGCCTCCCAGCACATTAATGAAGTGTAATCCAGATTGGAGCGACTGACGAGATGAGAACTGTCGCAGACGTGAGTTCCAGAAAAGCCGGGAGAGAGAAAGGTCTTGACGCTTTCCACGCACGATGCGGGCAGCTTGTGTGTTAATGACGCTTTAGGCGGCGACAGATCGTTCCAATCAATTTCCACTTAGTGTCGCTTAATTTTCTTTTTCTTGCTCCCTGCCTCCCGTCAGTCTGTTTGTCACAGTCGTTGTCGCTTTCTTGTATGGCGGCGTATTGACGCCAAAGGTAATAGTTACTAAACAAAATAATCCAGTGACACTAGATATCCTTCTAGATCACTTGGAAATGATTAGATATAACAAATAACTGATGTTACTCATCCCAAAATAACGATGATGAGAACCTTCGGTTTCAAACAAACAAACCCACACCATTTCATCCCCAACACAGCAGCGTTACATTTCGATTTTAACATTTAGAAGTTCATTAATCGACGACAAAAACAATTAAACATAGCCAGCGCCGGAATCCAGCCTAAAAAATCGATGACCAAACCAAATCAATCGGTCAATTAATCCATCAATTATAATCAAGACACCTGCATCGCTAATCTGAACACTGTAAATAACAATTCTGCTCATTATATATTGTACACATTAGTTATTGAATAAAACACTGTTGAATCCAATAACAATTATCAGTGATAACAATCGACACCAAAGTGTTCTTCATAATATTCACCTTTTGGCGCATGCACCGAGAAAACGCCATAACTGTGCCGCCTGCTATCATTTGTGGAGCAGTGTGAAATTATTAAGAATGTGAAGGGTTAAGTGCGATGGTGTGAGGGTGTTTCAATCAGCGAAGGTCATCATGAGGCACTATAGCAACGGCTGCAGACGCGCTAACTTGATTGATACACTAATGACTGAGGTCTGATGAGTTGGCAAACAAATGCCTCCCTCGGTCTACATCTCTGCATGTCGATGTCAGGGTTGATGACAACTTTTACTGTACATGTGTTAGCTGTTCTGTGTTTGGTGGGGGTGGTGGGGTGGTGGGGTGGTGGTTTGGGAGGATGTGGTGGGTTGGGGGTGTCCGTGGGTGTGTGTCTGTGTGAGAACGAGCGAGAGCAGTGGGGTAGAGTGGGGAGACGAATCTTAACAATAACAATAACAATAACAGCACTTTATTGTCCATTAAAATATTACATAAAAATGGAAATTTTTCTTCGGCACACCCTGCCTGCCTGTAAACGATTATAACAACAATTGTATAGGACGACACACATAAAACATAAAACATAAAAGGGATACAATCAAATATGATATTACACTATGTGAATTTACCCTCTCATATCACAGGAGTTGGGTTTCACAGCAGAGTAATCACATTACAAATATTTCACACACACCTTCACATATACACATTGTTTGTTTTTTCCCAGCCGACCAGCCTCTACGTGATGCGAGAAGAATTTAAAATGGTGACTGCAGAAGGCAGGAATGACTTTTTAAACTGGTTTTTGCGTGCCAAAGGGACCTTATAACGTTTACCTGAAGGGAGAATTTCGAAACAGGGGTTGAGAGGATGGATCGGATCACGGACAATTTTGAGAGCTTTCCGCTTAATGGCAGCTTCGTAGAGACTGGTCAGCTGTCGTTGGGGTTGCCCAACAAGCTTGCTAGCCGTCGCAACAATGCGGTGGAGTTTAGCTTTGTTTTTAACATTTGTGGTACCATACCATGTCACAATGTTAAAAGTCAGTATGCTTTCAATCAAACTGCGATACACAAGTTCCATAACACTTTGATTGACATTAAAATATTTAAGCTTCCTGAGAAGAAAAAGTCGCTGCTGAGCTTTCTTATAAACAGCATGAACATGATCACTAAAAGTCAGCTTATTGTCAATTGAAACCCCAAGATATTTGAAGGTTTCCACAAGTTCAACTTCCTTGTCGCTTATTCTCACTTTTTGGGGACCACAATTATCACTCTTTCCTCCAAAAATCATTTCTTTTGTTTTGCCTACATTCAACTGCAAGAAACTGGACGGACTTGTGTCGGACAGACAGACAGACAGAGCAACAGATAAATCGGTATTAACTCATTGTCTCCCAGGTACGGATATATCCGTACCCACTCATATGGCTCTATCTGACCAGATACGGATATATCCGCTCAGACGGTTAGCTTCAGTTGCTTCCTGTAACGTCCATCCAACGCCTGCATTCCAGCGTGTTGATACACAGTTACTACACAGTTAGTACAATCAGGGGTGGGACTCTCTTGAGATGAAAAACGAGGAAATCCCTTTATTCTGGGGGGGTTCGGGGGCATGCTCCCCCGATTTTTTTTTAAATGGTACATTAAAATCTGTGCAATCTGGTGCATTCTGAGACTAAAATTCAACTCGTTTGGATCAGGTAAAAAAGACATTCTCCTCACCCCCCCCCCCAAAAAAAAAACCACACACACACACCCAACCAAACAAAAACACTTTCACACAACAATGGTAACATTGTAATGGTGCATACTAAAGTAATGAACCATGTATCCATAATCCAATACTGGAATAGTATGATCCAAGTGACGCCCCAATGCATTGAAGCTCAAAATGACTATTAGTTATCAGGAGTTTTCAGTCAGCACAATTTAACTCTCAAGCCTCCAGTGTTCTGTTCCATCTTCACTTCTCTCCATATCATTCAGTCAACAAGTTATAGATACTGTGATGAAATGGGACGCGGAAAAATAGATTACCCCAGCGGAATTCGAAAGTTGTGTCCGCGGGAAATCCGCGGATTCGCGGAAAAGTCCCACCCCTGTACAATTCTGAGTGACCTGCAGCAGCACAGCTGGTCTCGGCTAAAAAAACCCACTTGGTCAACATAGGGGGAGTAGAAAGTTACAGGCAGATCGACGCGAACACAAACCCCCTCTATCTTTTTACATGTCTACTACAATAAATAAATAGTTACACAACACAACACAACACAACACAACACAACACAACACAATGTACCAAGGTGAAACATTAAGTCTTCTTCACAGCGAAAATCAAACTGACGCGAGCCAGCTGGCAGTCTCACACCAGGGCCACACGTCCAAAACCTCTACACTTTGCAACAGTGCCCATACCCAATCCACTGCAGCGATGCATTCATTTGTCAAGCTCAGCTCATAACACAAGCTCCAATTAAGCCAGACATGCCAGACTGATCGTAAAACATGTCATCGGCATAACACAAGCTCCAAGCCAGACATGCCAGACTGATCGTAAAACATGTCATCGGCATAACACACAAGCTCCAAGCCAGACTGACCGTAAAACATGTCATCGGCATAACACAAGCTCCAAGCCAGACATGCCAGACTGATCGTAAAACATGTCATCGGCATAACACAATCAATCAAAGCTTGTGAAGTGTTTCAGGCTCGCTTTACAAATTATTGAGCCCTGTACCTCTGCAGTCCTGCTAAAATAAACTACCCACCAATCTAGTTCTCATCAATAATTAAAAACGACAAACATTGCTGGAATGGTGTGTTACGCGCGCCTAGACGCGTTGTCTGTTTTTAGTATGTGTTGCTTTCAATGTTAATTTAAATGATGGGAAAATAGTCGAGTGCGCAGCGCAGTGTCGTGACTAAAAGAGACTTAAAATTAACCTAACCTTCGATCAGCTGATTAATTACTTTAATGAACACATGCTTGCACACAGACGTACGAGCGCGCTCACACATACAAAATGAAACACGCACACAAAACAGCACTGCCGCTCCCACAACCATCATTATCGCGTATTTCATTAATTTTCCCTTACCCTGAGAGCCGTTAATTTACAAAATATTCACCTGCTATTCCTAACACTATAACCACAAGTGACATAAGAGCACCACCAGGGGAAAAAACATGCAACCAGTGACAACCAAGATCGATGCGTTTATCAGGCAAAGTTTCTCCGATAATGAAGCTGTCTCCTGCTACTGACAAAGTCGATAAGTCACATGGATTTAACGCGACATTAACAAGCCACGGTCGACTGCCTCTCACATGATCCCTTCATGCCAGGTTATCTTTCACCGATCATGTTAGCTCTTGGTGTGCTGTGCAGCTTGATAAAACTAGACATGGCCATTAGGAATTGAGGAGGGGGTAAGGGGGTTGGAGAAATTGGTGCGAGGTGGAGGTGGGGGGGGATAGACATATATATCAGGAGAGATTCATTTCAGAGTAAAAGAGCGGTTAGACGCAGAGAGAGAGAGATGGAGAGATGGAGAGATGGAGAGAGAGAGAGAGAGAGAGAGAGAGAGAGAGAGAGAGAGAGAGAGAGACACACACGCATAATAATATGTGTGTGTGTGTGTGTGTGTGTGTGTGTGTGTGTGTGTGTGTGTGTGTGTGTGTGTGTGTGTGTGGGTGTGTGTGAACGCGAATGTATGACACGTTTTATAACGAGCCTTTGTTCAATTACATTGATTTGCAGCTGTCTGGACCTTGCTTGACCATGTACTAACAAGCAGTAATCATCATTACCAACCCCCAGAGCTCTTCCCCGCCAACCCGAAACAGCAATGACAGCGAGTCACGAACGGAAAGCACGTGCAAGTAACGGTGACCACAGGACAATTTAAAAAAAAGTTAAAACAGAAACGCAGACCCTTAGCTTAACGCATAACATTTGCTGAAAAAATGCAGAGCAGTACTACAAACTATTCAGCTGATAGTTTGTTTGTTTGTTTGTTTAACGCCCAGCCGACCACGAAGGGCCATATCAGGGCGGTGCTGCTTTGACATATATAACGTGCGCCACACACAAGACAGAAGTCGCAGCACAGGCTTCATGTCTCACCCAGTCACATTATTCTGACACCGGACCAACCAGTCCTAGCACTAACCCCATAATGCCAGACGCCAGGCGGGGCAGCCACTAGATTGCCAATTTTAAAGTCTTAGGTATGACCCGGCCGGGGTTCGAACCCACGACCTCCCGATCACGGGGCGGACGCCTTACCACTGGGCCAACCGTGCCGGTAGCTGATAGTTGTGTCCGGCGAACTTTAAAAAACAAATTGCGCGACGCGTCTTAACAACAGTAACCTACCCGTTCTCGTCGCCGGCCCGCAGCACTATTTTAACCTCTCTAAAATGTCATTGGTTTCTTTCTTTATTTGGTGTTTAACGTCGTTTTCAACCACGAAGGTTATATCGCGACGGAATGTCATTGGTGCGACAGCGCTGACCAGACGACCTTGCTATTGATTGACAAGCAGCGTCCAGGCTGGGGTGACCCTAGTTCGTTCCGTGTGTTGATCACTGGCAAAGCACCAATTGACCTTGGCAAGTGACGCCCCGCTGCTGGTGTATGGTGATCGACCGGATCAACAGGGTGGGTGTGTATGGGTGGTGGGTAGGCAGTGTTGCGGGGTAGAGTTCGATACTCATCGAAGCTATCCCAATCCCACAAAAGGCCCCTTCTCACCTCCCTTTCGGAAACGCTGTTTGCTCCAGTTTATATAAAAAAAAATTGTTTTAAAAAAACACTTGTTTCTGGAAGTTATGATAAACCGCTTTAAATCATACATGGCATTATTTGAAATAATTTGCGTTACTTTCAACGGTACAGAAACATGCGTGTGTGTGTGTATGTGTGTGTGTGTGTGTGTGTGTGTGTGTGTGTGTGTGTGTGTGTGTGTGTGTGTATGCGTGCGTGTGTGCGTGCGTGCTTGTGTTTTTTTTCCAAATAAGTAACACTCCTCATATGGTAAGTACTGCTTTAAATGAAGAAATGTAATTCTGCGTCACCCAATTCAAATGAGCTTGAAATTCGAGTGAAACAGCTTGAAAAAATCACCGGAAAAGAAAATTGCTAGCCGAGCACAAAAATCTTCTTTCCCAAACATTGGCCAAAAATAATGTCGAGAGACGGAACCTGGCAGGCGAAAGATCAAAGTAAAGGAGACAGCGATTCAATCATGTCGGGTCACATGCTGTTTCTGTCGGCTACTCGCTTCATAAACATCTCAACCAATCAGCTCTTGTGTTCTGAACTCCCTTTCTGTTCCGTCACCGATGATTGGCCGAGACAGAAGGGTTAGTGTGGCAGGTCTGGCCTTCAATAAAACGAGCGGAAATGCATAAAATAACAAAAATGAGAACGGGAGAAAGCATGACAAAAAAGGAGCAATACAAGACTCCCAAAACTCCCGATCCAATTTGCAAAGGGCTTTAGAAGGCAAACAAAAGCAAATAATAAACAAAGAAACAACAACAATAACATGGACAGCGTGTGTACGTGTGTGTGCGTGTGTATGTGTGTGTGTGTGTGTGTGTGTGTGCGTGTGTGTGTGTGTGTGTGTGTGTGTGCGCGCGTGCGCGCGTGCTTGCGTGCGTGTGAGTGTGCGTGCGTGTGTTCTTCTTCAGCGCCGGACAAATTCAGAGATTTAACAGTTTGAACGAAACTCTTCCGTGTTAATGATAATGCTGGGTTTATTTTCTTACAATTTTGCAAAAGTAAAAAAAACCTGAATCCCTTTGTTTAGCGTGCGATAGCCCGTTTGGGAGTACGGGCATCCACTTTGGCGAGTGCGTGTGCACAAATTATCTTTAGTTGACGACAGTTTCCTTTCCTGTCTGTCTCATTATCGTCTCTCCCCCAGGTAATTACCGACCTGTGTAACGGTCACCACACAAAATGACCAGCCCTCATTGTCTCCACAGTTCCTCCCTTGTCTATAATGGACACGCTTCCCTCGGTACCCCCCCCCCCCCCCCCCCCCCCCACTTTATCTTGTCTTCTTCCCCGAGTAGTTTGCGATCTGTGTAGCGAAAGCGTAGGCAAGCTCCCCACCTTATTTGTTGGGGTCAAAGCTGGTGTGCGTGTGTGTGTGTGTGTGTGTGTGCGTGTGTGTGTGTGTGCGTGTGTGTGTTTGTGTGTGTGTGTTGGTGTGTGCGTGTGAGTGTGTAGGTTGGAATACCGTCTCCTTCCAAACCAATCTATCTTTTTTTCCCATTTATAACTTCTTTTTTGTATCGGTTTGCGATTTATCTGTTTTTATTGTCTCCAACTGTATGTCTAGATCTTAGTTTCAGCCGGGAGAGATTGTAAGACAAGGCGTGAGCCTAAAATCACCATAAATTGAGTAATAAAGTTCGTTCGTTCGTTCGTACGTTCTTTCTCTCCTTCCCTTCAGTCCCCCTCCCTCTTTCTCTCTCAATTTTTTTATTTAATTTCTCTCATCTTTATCCTTATCTCACACACACAACTCACCCCCCCCCTCACCCAAGCAGCTCTAATTAATATTTCCATTTTATGGCCATCAGGGACATCAAAGAGCGTAGCGTGCTGTGTGCCCATAAGCACGTGCATTTAGCCACACACACACACACAAAAGGACGCGTGCAAAGTCTGTGTCCGTTGCTCGCCTGTCTCCTGCCATCAAACTTGCCCTTATCAAAATTGCACGAGGAGGGTCCACGATTATGTGTGTGTGTGTGTGTGTGTGTGTGTGTGTGCGTGCGTGCGTGTGTGTGCGGGTGTGCGTTCATGCGTGCGTCTGTGAATATGGCGTGTCTGAGTGCGCGCTCATGGTGGGGGATGGGGGGGGTGGGGGATGGGGGGGTGGGGGATGGGGGGAAGAAGATGGGAGTGGAACGTTGGTTTTCGAGACTATTAATTATTCAATTTTGAAACTTTAGGATCGCTTTTGATGAATAAATATTGTACTTGAGCAAGCCATGACATGCACATCTTAATCAAGATATAGCAAATATTTCATCTTAGACACACAACACTCAGAAACGCATAGTAACGATAATTGAACAAATTTAGTTCACACACATATTGTTATAACGCATTTTCATTTTCTGTCAGAAGTTCCACAAGAACAACCACGACCTCATTGGACATTTTTGTGTCAAGGACCGTCACTTTATTTAATTATTTATGTTTGCATTTTATAGTGTCTTTGTGTTATTAGAAATGCGATGTGGTGCCAAAACAAAAATGTCCATGTTTGTGTAAAATGAAAATGGACATTAGAGTTTTCTTATCTTATCTTTATTTTTGGTTGACTTCTCGAAATAACACAATTCGCCCTAAATAGAATTAGAACGCCTGAACCCATGTCTTTTATCTCATATTAATCCCTCTCCATCCTGAGATTTAAAACAGCATACGCAAAAGTTGCCCTTTCTTTTTCAGCACACGGCATCAAGAAATAGTTATCGAAGAACCTATAAAGAAAACACTTGGCTGCGGTTTTAACTTCGTCGAAAAGCAGGACCGGAAATGAGGCTCGACGCCCCCGCCTTAGCCAATCAGAAGGTCGCCACGGGTGCCGAGACATGAAAGGGAGGAGGAGGTGGTGGTTGGGTAGAAAGCGAGATTGTGTGTGTGTGTCTCTGAGAGAGAGAGAGAGAGAGAGAGAGAGAGAGAGAGGCAGTTGGAGAAACAGAACGGAAGGAATCAAAGCGGCAGGCACTTTCACTCAATGCAACCCAATCAGACCGAGCGCGTTCCACGTGCAATTAACATATTCGCCGCACAAAGAACAGCAATCACCGGTGTGATTGTTTGAAAAGGCCACGCCAAATCGCGATTGCAAGTGGACGTCTCTCTCTCTCTCTCTCTCTCTCTCTCTCTCTCTCTCTCTCTCTCTCTCTCTCTCTCTCTCTCTCTCTCTCTCTCTCTTATTTTTTTTAATTTTTTTTTACATTTAGCCAAGTTATAAATAAATGTTTTAACATAGATGGGGAATCCAAACGAGGGTCGTGGTGTCTGTGTATGTGCATGTGTAGAGCGATTCAGAGAAAAATACTAGACCCATCGTTATGAAACTTTACTTAAAGGCACAGTGCAGCTCACAGCCTTCGTTTTGCGTTTTTGTTGCAGCTGAGTGCATTTACAGTTCAAAAATCCTCCTATTGTAGTAAAACAAACCCAAAACTACCCAAACGACATCTGTGAAGCTCGACAGTTTCTTGTTCACGCGAGTGCATAAATTAACCTAGTTATTACGTGGTGTTTGGTCGGAGTTCGATTCAACTGAGTGATTCCGGCCTCCATTTTGTTTTACACAAACTCATGATGACGTCTGACATAGTTTGCTAGTGACGTGTCTTTTTGTGCATGATGTGGTGATCTACCTGATCTAAATTTAGATCCAAAAATAGGTCAAGACCAGCCGGGTCCGAGTACGAAATTAATTCGTAAAAAAATCGCAGTTCTTGACTCTATGGGTGCAAGTCAATGAAACTTGGTAGTTCTTCTAACGGATAGCTGCCTGAGGTATGACTAAAAGCCCCAGGGGCTCCGTGCACCTGGATTTGACAAGTTCAGTACCTTTAAGAGTTCCTGAGTATGATATCTCCAGATTTGTTTCATTTTTTCGATAAATGTCTTTGATGACGTCATATCCGGCTTTTTGTGAAAGTTGAGGCCGCACAGTCACGCTCTCATTTTTCAACCAAATTTGTTGAAATTTTGGTCAAGTAATCTTTGACGAAGTCCGGACTATGGGATTGCATTGCAGCTTGGAAGCTTACAAAATAATTAATTAGTTTACTCATTAAAGTTGTCATTAAAATCGATTTTTGGAAACAGATTTAAAATTGATTGCATCGAATTCTTCATTAAATTCTGAATCTAAATGTATGTAATACATATGTCATGTTTACTCTTAAAATGTGATCACAATTAACGAAAATAGGTTAATTAGTACTACGATTAAAATTTAAGAAATCGATCCAAAAATGATTTCATCTTATTCTTTATCATTTCTTGATTCCAAAAACATATAGATATAATATTTAGTATTCAAAACAAGCTCAGAAAGTTAAACAGAATACAGAAAAGAGCGCTTTCCTGCTTACCGCATTGCACTATTGCGCTGTACTGGCTTGTCAATTTCACTTCGTGTTGCATGGGAAAAGTGAACGATTTCCTTGGCGCGGGGACTGACATGCAGTGCATTCAGTTTCATTTTGTGAGTTCGCCAGATTGACTAAATGTTGTAATTTTGCCTTACGCGACTTGTTTAACCTGCTTTTGACGACCAGCACTTCCGCTGACGCCTTCAAAAGTACGAGTGGGTGAGTTGATTGCCAATTATCTGGAATGCACCGTCAGCATTTTCAAGATGTAGGGCCGTGTAATAGGGACCTGCGGGTTTATATAGCGTCCTCCGGGAGTAATCCTTATAAGAACAGATTTTACATTTGCGAACAACTATAGTTATAATTTTCACTAGAGAAGACTGGCAGTTTGTCATGTGCTCACTTATAACCCGCATCCCTTGCGGTGCGCATTCTAATCACATTCATGAAGACTTGTATCCAAGGACACAGCTATTAACAGGCAACTGAATTCTGTCTTATCATGTTTACGGGTTGCGTAAAGCCGCCGAGAATCTTTAAACATGTCGTTTGCACACGGACAGGTTACAATACAAAAAAAGCGCGGCGCTCGAGCGCATAAACGCACGTACACACACACACACACACACACGCACACACATATACACACACACACACACACGCATACAACTTAAAACGGAAAAGTGAATGCATGTGTGACAACATCAAGCGCCAAATCCTTTATATTACCCCACCCCTACTCCATCTTCCATAAGAGGATACGGAAACGGAAACCGCGCTGAATCGAAAACTAGCGAATGATGCCATCAAAGGGAAGTCAATCAATCAATCTTTCATTCAATGCATTTCAATGCCATCACGCTTTTAGAAAGCTGCATCCACACGCTTAAGTCTGCCCTGCACGCTCATGCTACTTCAAAGAATGTCACCTCACTCCACCAACATCCTTTAAGGTCCAAGGTCTACCTATGGAGTGCACGTTGTGAAACATGCAGAACTTAGTAATGCTAAAACGAGCAGGGTAGCACTTACGTCACCTTGCATGAAGAAAACCGATCGCCGATTAAATTTAATTAAATTAATTAGCCTAATAACAAAGGATTTTTAAGAAAATCATTGCGGATGTTTTCCATTGCAGCACATTGTATGTTCCTTGAATTGTTTAAAGGTCAGATTTGCCTGAAAACTTTCCCACAATGGCTCCTGAGTAAATACACCTTCAACCAACACTAAATCCCGTGTGTAAAGGCGACGCTTCCGCAGAAACAAACACGAGTTGGTAAATAGATTGACAAACGATTAAATAAATATATATAATATGTATAATAAATAAATAAATAAATATAAGTGTATGACAACTTGGACTGATCATAATACACATGATTACAGAACAGCGAGGACTTCCATCCGTGCCTTCAAGGGAAGAATTTCTACACGATGTAAAAATAGTCCGATCCCCGGTAGAATGGCTAAGAGAGAGAGAGAGAGAGAGAGAGAGAGAGAGAGAGAGAGAGAGAGAGAGAGAGAGAGAGAGAGAGAGAGAGAGAGAGAGAGAGAGAGAGAGAGAGAGAGAGAGAGGGGGGAGGGGGTAGTTAAACCTGTCACACTGTCACACACACACACACACACACACATACACACACACACACAGTCACACACACAGTCACACACACACACACACACACACACACACACACACACACACACACACACACAATTACGAAACAGACGCGCATGAGAAAGAAAAAACAAACAGAAAAAGGAAGCGAATTATTTAAGATAATCAAAGGGAGGAAATCGCTCATGATAATCAAAAGGGAGAGAATCGCGCTGGAAATGAGAGGGAGGTGAATCTATCTTTCATTGCCAGTGC